>NW_018407050.1:48324-85551 GCF_002113885.1 Mizuhopecten yessoensis | reverse complement strand
ATATAGGACTACCATATATAGGACTACCATATATAGGACTACCATATATATAGGACTACCATATATATAGGACTACCACATATAGGACTACCACATATAGGACTACCATATATAGGACTACCATATATATAGGACTACCATATATAGGACTATAAGTTTCTACAGGAGAAATCTTTGACAATTTTTGGCTTAAGATCAACGATGGAATAAGGCTGTTTATAGACTTATGGACAATGTAGATATGTTGATTGCTATTGAGCTACATATGTACTCTGTTTAGAAATGAGGACTCACTCTAATTTTCCCAAAATGGTGGGGTCTGGATGATAGATGCCAGACCTTGGTACACGATCATATACCACTGTACATCACACAAACATACATCCTAACAATTAAGTTAGACCAAGCAAAGATACCAGACCTTGGTACGCGAACATATACTACTGTACATCAGATAAACATACATCCTAACAATGAAGTTAGACCAAGCAAAGTAATTGGTGTGTCGTCTCTTTTTGCCCTCAACAATAATATTAAGCAAAAGTTTTGTTTAACAGAATTCTTTTTACGAAGGTACAATCTATTTACCTGATAGTGATTTAACTAGGTTTGGGATTGTCTGCCCCTACTTACAGGTGAGTATCCCAGGTGTCAGTCCGGTCGGGGTCCCATGCTCGTTATCGTATACCAACTTTCCTCCATACCACAGCACAACAGAAATGGCCCCGTATGCCACAGTCCCGATTACACCCGTGAAACCACCTACAGTGACAGGAGAACGTACTAAGTCAAATTGATCTATATATACAATTTCTAACACGATTTGTTTGCAACGCGTGTTTTGATTGGATATGGACCATGTTCTAATCTGCGATATAATCATGATCAATCGTGTTAAGCTCCTCCCATCGCACTTAAGGCACGCCCCGTTTCTAACCTAAACAATATGGCGTCACGCTCGCCTCTTAGCGAAATCCCACTGATAAGGCTAGCAGGCAACAGTACAGAAACGACCGATGAAATGTATTTGCTGAATGAATTAAAAAGTAAAAGTAAACATTCCTTGCTCTTACCTCCATTTATTACCGAAACGTTTGTTCCATCAGTGTGAAGGCATCTAGTTAGATCCGAAATCAAATGAAACATTTCACATGTGTCTTATGAATTTACACAAAACTCTTCACAAATCTAAACAAATAATCACCGATTTTGTTGATAAGCAGATTGGTATGCATTATACTGACATGGAAATGTCAGAATTTGGTCAATATTAATCCAAATGTGTCATATAAACTTTGGTAACAGGACGTTCACGAACAATCCAAATATTCCGCCTCGTCAACATACAGATCGAGAACTTGCCAGTATGGGCGGGGCCAAATGACCGACTTTTGAAAGCTTCTTTCTGATTGGTCAGTCAGCTGCAGAATGACACGTCACCAGTTCAGGTCACAGAGTCACAGAGTACGTACTTTTGTACAAGGAAATACATGAAATTTGGTTTAAACTTGGTCTCGAGTTCAAACCAAACCCCATGTTCTAATCACCAGTATAGCCACTCAAAACAACGTACTATCCCCTAAGTAGATGTGCAGAACCATCAAAAACACCCCGAATCAAAAATGAAACAACATACTGATGAATCGAAACTGTTTCCATACATGATATCATCTTCAACATATCAGTAATAAAACGTAGTTTAAACGTCTATTTAGGAATTAATTATTATAATTTACAAATGCTACCATTTCAACCCAGTTTCAAGCTCTTTTCAAGATACTGGACTTGATTTAAAAGTGTTTTTTTCAAATTCTTAGTAAAAGCTATTGCAGTTCTGTAAAAGATGATTTTTAAATCTAATTGATGTTTACATTTTGTTTATAAATGAATATTTGATGTATACTTTGATGAAAATTTGTAGATTTTTTGTTTTTTTAGCAGCTGACCTGTGACTAACGCCAGTTTCTTTCCAACATTGTAACTCTCATCAATCTCCACCCCGTACATGTGTCCAGCCTTTCCTTCGGCCGAGAAAGTGCGTACTGTTCGTAGGCTGGACAGGCTTTCCTCTGCCATGGTGCCGGCGTCTGCTAGCTTGTCCTGGAACTTCTTCCTCAGTTTCTTCAACAGCTTTCCTGTTACATAGGACAACATGGTTAACAAAATAACTGGTGTAATATTTCTAACCTTGTAAGATTGGCCTTAATATTTTAAAGTTTGTTGAATCCCATATATGTTTATCGAAAGATTTTAAGAAAATATAAGCTGAATCCCTAGAGGCAGGCAAGATATTTCTTCACCCCTCTCAATATTATATATGGTTTTGAGTTGCATGGGGATTTCAACTGCAGTCAAGCTAGCTATGACCCAGGGAGTAAGTCCCTAAGGATGGTGCCAGGCCCCAAAACACATTATAGTACCATGAGTACCGTAAAAGCCCATGTAATTTGCGCACTTTTTTTTCAGAATTTTAATACCCAAAGTGGGGGGTGCGTAAAATACACAGGTATAGAAAATTTCAAGTTCTTTTCAGGAAAAGATCGACGATTCTGGGAGATCGCCATCTTGGATTATTTCCCTTGGTACACGGAAGACGATCAACAAATTACAAAAGGAAGTAATAACCCTACTCATCAGACTGATATAAGGAAGTAATAACTCTACTCATCAGACTGACATAAGGAAGTAATAACCCTACTCATCAGACTGACATAAGGAAGTAATAACTCTACTCATCAGATTGACATAAGGATGTAATAACCCTACTCATCAGATTGACATAAGGATGTAATAACCCTACTCATCAGACTGACATATTTGATGAAGCGTTATACCCACCATACTGGACAGCTCCTAGTGACACAATTGGTACTATGGACAACAGCACACCTGTTAACGAGGGGTTCAGGTAAAACATGAACCCCAACGAGCCAATCAGCTGCAGTATATTCCTCACCAGCATGGACATGTTCACCTGAGGTAATACCAAAACAACTTTAATCAAGTTTATTTACTGTAAACAGACTTTTAACTGTTTTAGAAATTTCGTGCTCATTTGTAAGCACTCGATGACGATAAATGCTAATACATGATATTATATAATTATAAAGCATCTTGCATGAGTTTCAATATCATTTGAGATCTAGATTTATAACAAATCGAGTTGATATAATCAGGTCATGGGATATATTAGTATCATTTTTATACTGATCAATCCAAGTGGTATTTTCTATCAGTCTCATATTTTTTGTTTAGCTTCAGATGAAGTGACAGTAGAACAAGTTCTTGTTTTGTTTATACATTGAGGTATTGATATATGCATTATGTACTTAGTCTGTGATAACATTTTCGTAAGCAAATCCTACCAAAAAACAGCATAAAACATCATATAACTAGCATGTTACTGGCCAAATGTCATTAGCCTAGACCTCTTAGTTATTCAGAAGAAGTTGTATAAAGGTAGCCCTTCATCCAAGCATGCTACTGGGAAAACAAATCATCACTCTGGGCATTTTGGTTATTCAAAAGAAGTTGTTTAAAGTTTTTAACATATTTGACCCATGTGACCTTGAAAATACATATATATGTAGGTGAAGGTCATTTATTTGAACAAACTTAGTAGCCCTTCATCCCAATTTGCTTCTGGCCAAATATCATCACACTAGGCCTTTTGGTTATAAGAAGAAGTTGTTTAAAGTAAAATATTGACGCCACACGGACGCTGCACCATGGCATAAGCTCAAATTGGTGAGCTAAAAATTGAGCTTGATGTGATTAAATATTAATGTTTTTATGTAGGTTTCTTACAGTATTTTAAATCTGACAAATTGAGAATTTGTTAAATTTTGTCTTTTTAAAGTTCAGATAAAAACAGATCTAGACCCAGAGGAATACTCACTGTGACAGCGTTCTGTAACACCTGTGTGTCTGATGACAGCCGATTACAGAGTTCACCCGTGCTACAAACAAATCATAAATAGATGACAGCCGATTACAGAGTTCACCCGTGCGACAAACAAATCATAAATAGATGACAGCCGATTACAGAGCTCACCCGTCCTACAAACAAATCATAAATAGAGGACAGCCGATTACAGAGTTCACCCGTGCTACAAACAAATCATAAATAGATGACAGCCGCTTACAGAGTTCACCCGTCCTACAAACTAATCATAAATAGATGACAGCCGATTACAGAGTTCTCCCGTCCTACAAACAAATCATAAATAGATGACAGCCGCTTACAGAGTTCACCCGTCCTACAAACTAATCATAAATAGATGACAGCCGATTAAAGAGTTCACCCGTCCCACAAACAAATCATAAATAGATGACAGCCGATTACAGAGCTCACCCGTCCTACAAACAAATCATAAATAGATGACAGCCGATAACAGAGTTCACCCGTCCTACAAACTAATCATAAATAGATGACAGCCGATCACAGAGTTCACCCGTCCTACAAACAAATCATCAATAGATGACAGCCGATTACAGAGTTCACCCGTCCTACAAACAAATCATCAATAGATGACAGCCGATTACAGAGTTCACCCGTCCCACAAACAAATCATAAATAGATGACAGCAGATAACTTGACAACAGAATTCATGGTGTCTAGATACCTTGACAACAGAATTCATGGTGTATAGGTAGCAGGACATCAGGATTAATGGTGTTTAGAAATTTGTACAACATGTTTAGAGGTAACTTGATCAATGAGGCTTGATTGTACTTTAACATTACAAAGCAGGACAAAGAAAGTGTAAACCTTCGTCAGGAGACCAACTTCAACACCGGTTTTTAGGGACCATTTTTTGAAGACTACCCATTGCATTTTTAATTTTTTTATTTCAACTTATTATAAGATACTGTATTAAGAGACTATTGGTGGACTTCTCGACGGCGTTCTCTGAAAACAGGTTTGGCAGAGTTTTCTTATCTCGCATGCATACATGGTACATACCGGTTTGTGTCAAAGAAGGCTACCTCTTGCTGAATGATGGAGTTGAAGAGCCGCTTACGTAACCGAGCCACCAGCCTCATTCCCGCCAGTGTGAATAACCAGGCCCGAATCATACCAAAGATGTTCCCCACTAGGTAAATACCGAGCATGATGAGGACAGTTCTCGTCAACTCACCTGTAAAAAGTGACAGTCTTTAAATCTCTTTAACAAGGGTCATACAATATCATGTCTTTACTTCTATTCAAGTTTAACTTCATAAAACTATGTACCAAATATAATTAGTTTTAAACGTGCCAATTCTGAGCAATGAGATGGTGGTTATAGAGACGGTAAAAAACATAGGTCAATAATGGTAGTTGCAGTTTATTTTAGGAAACTTTCAGAAGCCATCAAAATTAGCAGTACAGTATTTACACTATCAAACTCTGCCTTTTAATAACCTATCCTGTCTTCATCCTCGATACTCCAGGGTTACGCTCATTTACATTCTCTACATCCATGGAATATGTCATAGCAAAATTGAAGGTATGTAACTAGGTATTTGTTTGTTCTAAGGGTAAAAATACCTGACCAATTGTTAGGCTAGCTAAATGCTTGGAGATTACAGGAAGTGACACCGACTTCAAAGTCAGTCAATTTTACTGTTACACTACTGCAAGATTCTTTTGGTGTACATGAAATCAAACTTGCCTTCTTGTCTCATCCTAAGGTGGTGAACATATATATATATATATATATTTTTTTAAATATTTCCAATGCTGTAATAAGCAGTGCAAATTAAATTCCACAATCTTTTCATACTCTTGACTTTATGGGGTACATACTGATACTGTGCTGAGCAGCGTCCACCACTTTCCCGAAGAACAGTGGCGCCACCATCTGGGAACCACTGGAGAACAGCAGGCCAATGGAGGCAAACCCGAGCAAGCCCATCTCCTAGAAACAAACATTAGACTCCACTTTGAGAAAAACATCCTTCTAAATTACGTTTAATATAGTAAACATTGTAAATACATTACTGTATACCGAGACATTTTTTGCTGAAGTTTATTTTTTTCACCTTTTTCGCTTCTCATCATTACAGCAAAACTTTTGTAAACAACATGACATGCCTATTAATACAATGTAAAGGGCGAAATTT
This sequence comes from Mizuhopecten yessoensis, assembly GCF_002113885.1. Classification (NCBI taxonomy): domain Eukaryota; kingdom Metazoa; phylum Mollusca; class Bivalvia; order Pectinida; family Pectinidae; genus Mizuhopecten; species Mizuhopecten yessoensis. The sequence goes on along the minus strand of NW_018407050.1, from coordinate 79,443 downwards.
AACACTGGATTATTCTGGCAAAATTAGGCCAAAATTTCCCAGCATACAATATGTATTATATTTGTTGATTTCGTGTAAATTTGTATTTACATGTGCTCTGCATCGATCCTTCCATTGCAATGCATTGAGCAGGCAAATGTTGTTATGGTCCTATAACACACATTTCTATTGCTTACAAACTTACATAAAGCCCTGCTGGGCTTCATCAAGATTGTGATCAATAGCAATTCATGTGTGTTATAGCTATAGGACCATTAACTTTCTTAAATATATTCATATCTGTGGTTTCAATTACCTTGTCCAATTCTTAACGGACAATTTGGTGGTAACTGGTAAAAACACTTGTTGGAAAGATAAATAATTTCTCTTTACATGGATGTATAAAAAAGTAAGATTTCTTACCCCTATCATAGAAGAAAAAAAGAATTTCAGGAAAAATTGGTGCAGATTGCTTTTCTAAAATGTTGTACAATCATGGTCATGAGGTCAAGTGACATTTTTGACTTTTTTTTCATGTCAGGTTTAAATTATGACTCATAAGTAAATAACCTAAACCTGTCAAGAAGGCTATGTCATGAAATAAAAACAAAATATGATTGTATTAGACATTATGATTGACACATATACATATCATATATTTATAAACATCTTAACCAGGGCAAGTAATGAAAAGAAATGTTCAACAAGGAGCTCCTTAGTTCACCGTAATGTCTAACTTACTGGTTTGGCAAGAGCTGCCATCCTGGCAAAGGTCACCTTGCTTCTTAGCGGTTCACCATCCTTCCCGATCTCCTCGCCATCATCATTAAAGCGATGGAGAATCCTCACACTTTTCAATCTCCTCATCATGAAGAAGCTTGAAAGTGCAAATACTACTTCCAGCAGACTGAAGACAAACGCACAGATGACTAGAGCATTGTATGTAGCATGCATCACAGTGTAATCTCCTGAGTTCTTTAGCTCGTATAAAACTAACGCCCCTTTGGTGGTGGAATAGGCTAACATTCCAAGGGCAATCAGGATCAGACAGACGTGGAGGTGAGTCTTCTTAGACTTCAGCTCTCTGTAAGTCGTCTGGTCGATCTCTATCAAACGGTACGAAGAGTTTTCTAAAGATGGAAGGACGATTCCACATAGGATCACCAGCTTGATGGCTGACAGAAGGGCAAGGTCAAATACAGACGTTGTCATGGTGAAATGTGTTACATTGTCTATAAGGTACTGCGAGTGTCCACCTGCAATAACACAAGGAATGGAGTTGTCTCCCTTTAATCTGTATAATAAAGAATTTACATAAAATCTTGCCATTTACATGTCCATAGGTAATGAAAAAATAATTGCATTTTTGTTCCACGTTAAACATCAACATTTTAAAAAAATACAAGATAACCAGATATCCTGCTTTATGAGGCATAGAAGCTTAAAACAAAAATCCTTATTATGATCGCTATAATTATTTGTGGACCTAGACTAAGAAATTATTTTTGAAGATAGTTTCTTCCACAATGTGAGATCTGTACATGTACAATACGTTAGCTAGGTGTCCCTTGTACAGAACCATTCTGCCGATAAATTGACAATACCATTTCCTCCCACTGTACTGTAAGAAAAGTCCTAGCCCCGGCAAAATGGAGGGTATACCTATTTCTGCCTCAAACGTACATCAAATAAACCCCTTGACTGAGGTACTGAGGAAGCTTACCTCATATTTGTTCCATATGGACATTGATTTTTTCAACACTCCTCAATTTTACCCCAATAATATTTCAAAATACCTCAAATGTGCATTCTTCGTACAAAGACTTTTTTATTCAATTTTGAAAAACACCTCATAATGTTCCTTGAATACTTTAATTTAAAATGTTGATTTTTTTAGGTTTTTTTTTCTTCACAAGTGTACTGAGATACTGTTTCAAATCTGTGTTTCTCAGTTTTATGACATATATTGCATGCATTAAAGGCAATTTGCCTGTAGTCTGACATAGGTATCAATAATACTGAAACAAATAAAGCTTTATTACAACAACAGCTGTTTGTGGGATAACATATCATGTATGATTGCTCTATATTTTATCATAAAAACTTTGACAATAACATATTATACAATTTAATGCCAGCAACATCTGTGATTTTATCTATGTATGATTTATTACAAGTTTTTTATTTGACAATTTGACACAAGTACTTTGGATTTTTTATTTTATGAATTTCATTCGGAGAAAATCACAAGAAAAATCTTCAAAAAAACTCCTACCTGTCAACCACAAGATGATTGAAACGACAGCATCAACAAAGAGGAAGAAACTGAAAATGTTGACATATCGCAATTTTGGAAGTGTATAACTATGTGTGCCTAGCTCCAGCATGGGAACATCAGTGTCCCCTATCTCCATGTCAGACGAGTTCACAGTGCCGTTCAATTTAGCCATGGCCGACTAGGAGTCTTCTAATACATGATCAGGTACGAATGCTTCTGTTAACTTGCCGAGCCAAAATTTCTCAAACCATTAAAGTTCTGAAATCAAAAGAAGATAGGAATTTATAATTAGTTCATATTTGTAGATCTTTGTGAATTTTTACAGAGAATTTGTAACCACCTTCAACTTTCAAAATATGTTGGCACGAGAAAAATGAAAATTCTCAAGGGGCAATTCTTCAATATTTTCAACTTGAAAATGTAATATTTTAATATGAAGTAGGAATGTGTAATATAATCTGGTCAATATGAATAAACATCTGAGAAAAATTACCATAATTACTGATTCTAAATATCTGATCAATCTATGTACAAGCAAACTATTGTTGAGCACAGTGCATTGCCAGAATTTGTACACGGGTGACTAAATAAAACCTGTGTAATTTGAATGACATCCTGTTAATATTATAGGCTAGCTGTCTTGTGTTCCAATAGAAAGGTTTCACCGTACATGTATACATAGTCTGCTAAAAATAACAATGATCACAATAGGTTGCTTAAAATAGTTATACGTTCATACAGTAACTATGTATAATTCCCCATACAAATTCCTACCCACACTGACAGTCTGTGAAGTTTATACTTCTAAGATGTATAAGTAAAATGTAAACATTATCACCCTGTTAATTTTCCACATATATCAAACTGAAACATTGTATATAGGAGTATTTGACACCAGACATATATCTTTCAAAATGCCCAAGTCTGGTGTCAGGTCCAGAGGAATCTTGGGCTGATGAATAACGTATTCTATGATGTTGCTTACTTTTTCAAGTTTTTTGAAAGACATTATCTGATTTACTGAGAAGATCAATATCCCGGGTGGAACTTAATTATGTTGTCAATCTTACTTTATGCCACATATTTACAGTATACGATATTCCACTTGATTTTGAAGTGTTAGGCAATGACATGCTATAGAAACTTGTTATACACACAATTGTAAATGATCCAGCTCCTGTTGAGCGATCAACGTTGTTTTCACCGAGTACAATCACAGAATTATCACTCTAAGTCTGTGGTACAATGTACAGATAAGTCATAAAATGTGTGTGTCATTCTTATGCAGTTTTTAATTTCTTTCATATCCATTCGTCTCATCATATATATATGCAATAAGGTACACGGCTATTTCATAATTTAACTAGAGATTTGTTTTTGTGAACAAAAATGTATGTTTCCCCTTTGACTGTTTAAAAGTTATGGCTCGGACAAGAGATTCCTGAAAACCTTGCCCTTATTTGACCTTTGACCCCAAGGTCACAGTGACCTAAAGGCAGTGCACTGTACATCGTCTCTGGGTGATGCAGATATACTGCAAGTTTTATCAGTGTCACCCTGGTAAAATACCATCCGCTTCCTACCGACTAGGCTAGGGAGAATTTCTCTTTAGCTCATTCAATATAGCATTAGACTAGTAAGCCAGAGGTCCTGGGTTCGAATCCTAGTGGAGGGATTGAAAAAAGAATGACCTCTGTTACAATGGCGTCCACGCGTACGTAGGGACCCGGGTAACTTTGACAAATATTCTCAGCGGTACTTTCACAAGAATCGCTATAGGACCCCTAGAAAAACTCGGGACAAGTTCTTTCCTGGAGAGGAGAGCATATGTCACCCTGGTAAAATACTAACCACTTCCTATTGTCTCGGCTAGGGAGAATTACTCTTCAGCTAATTCGTAAGACTAGTAAACCAGAGGTCCCGGGTACAACTCCTAACAGAAGCATTGAAAAAATAATGACCTCTATTACATCAGGATATCTTACTTAGCACTTATAATTTGACCTTATCATTAGAGGAACTGCTAACTGCAGTTACCGTAGGCCTAACCTTTTTTTTTTTTTTTATCGGACCATAGGTCAGGCCTAGAATTAGCTACAGTTCCCATAGCTAAGGAACTGCCTACTGCTTAATTATAAAATGTGATATGAACAAGCCCTAATTGTTATGGGGAATATTACTGAAGTTCTCAAAACTGACACCATTCATAGTCGCATATGATCCATGCTTGGATAGAGTTTACAATGCCACCATATACTTATATAATTACATACTATAAGTTTCAGCAAAATTAAATACAGTGAGGGACTGTTGGTATCACCTTGGTGTACACCTTTAAATGTTTGACACAATCAAACATTTTTCTACGTTTGACTTTGATGTAAAAGCCAGTGATCTAATGACAGTGCATTGCACATTGAGGCTATTGGCAAGGTGATGCAGGTATACTACAAGTTTCATCAAGATATCTTAAACAGTTTAAAAGTTACACAGAAAAGTCCCGGACAATNACATCCGGTAGTGAAGCGGATGTAAAACCTATCAATCAATCAATCAGTCAATCGTCCCGGACAATGACCTTATGACAGTGCACTGCACATTGTCTAATGGTGATGCAAGTATACTGCAAGTTTCATCACAATATCTTTAATGGTTTAAAAGTTATGGCCCAGACAAGATCACATTAGAAGAACCAGAACAAGAACAAGAACCAGTACTAATACATACATAAATTATTGTTATAATAAACAATTATTCACAATAAAATATAGTGTAAAAGCTTGATACATTGTAAATAGTTTTAATCCCTACGCAGCCGCAGTCCGTTGATGGCAGGCTATTCTGCTAGCAATGTACCAAGTCAGAAGAGGATATTTAGACCCCTTCACAAGATCAAGCTTCCGATCGACGTTCACAACGACAACTAATACAATATGTCTCCCTTCATTCAAAGGGGAGACATATAACCACATATATCAAAACCCTGTCATTCATCGAAAAATGACAGCTATTTTTCTTGTTGGCAGTGGCAGTAAGTATGCCTACTAGTGGTAGCAGTCATTAAGCAATGACTGTTGTTTTCATATCAGGGTGAATCTCCCACTGAAACAGGGGCATGGCAAGTGTGATAAAGATATGTGGCTTAAAGGTAAGGTAGGTTCAAAATATAGAACATGCTGTATTTTGATCCATGTTGGACTTTCTTCCCAATGCTGGATATATATCGAGACACAAAACATAAATTAAGGGATACAAAAACTATACAAGTTGTGACTGCATTATATGGAACGAGTGTCCTAACATTTTTGATGGAAATTTGATTCTTAAAATTTAAGAAAAAGCATTGGTTCGTCAATATAAACAAAAGTCGGTCTCGCATCATGCTACCGCCTTTGCTACAGTACCGTAATAAATTGTTGCGATTCTTAAAAGCACCCGTTTCCGAAGAACCTATCTTACCTGTACTTGAGTTTTATTAAGAACCGGCGAACATCAAGATGCAGGTTCCATGTCAGGATGTCTCAATGGCATTATACTTTTAGGCTCAGCTCTGGTCTGTGATCGCTAAATAAAAACATGGATGCTTTCGCTTATCCGGTTGAAGCGATCCAATTAATCCATGTAACATATTGCATTTGGATTGGTAGGTGTCCGGCCAGAGTTCGCAGTATTCGAAATATACAGTTTTTTAACTCATTTCAGTCGAATTATTGGTAATTGACATTAAAACTAGTCTATACTTCTTTTTACGGTTATACAAACTATTTACCCAGTTACAGTGTTAAATTCACTAAAAATATATTGTAGAGTATTTTTTTTTTCATGGAAATACCACAAACGCACAATAGTTAGTCGTAAATTACGATCACCAAATGCCGGTTTTTGTGAAGTCGGCATCAGTTCTTGTCTGGGTCATTCGGCCCTTTTTATGTTTAAGCAGATGAGACGTCTTCACCGAATAAATGAAAGTGTCCATGAACTCTGTTCAATAAGGGGCACTAACTCTGCTGCAGTCCTTACAAAGGTGTCGCCGCTTGCTGCGTATACGTCCTTAAATAATTGGGTCATTAAATATTTAAGATGAATTGCATGCAATCGGTCTGACCGATTTTGTAACGATTGAAATAATTTGCTGACTGACGTGACAATGTGAAATAGTTGCATTAGATTTGTACTTTACCCACTAATAACAGAGGAAGTCTATATACATGTATATATATATATATGAAATCCATAAGTCTTTCATGTAACACCATTTCCCCATCGGATTCTTTGTTAATTTACTTCAGGAAAATTAATCTATGCTGAGATGAAAAATAATATCTCGATAACAGATCCACAGATAATGACATAACCATGCAGATGAAATACTGGATATTTCTCTAACAGATTGTTAAGGATGAAAACATTTGATGTCAAATGAAGTAACGAAATATTTTGAAAAAGACAAATTCACATGGAATCCAAAGGGAAATTGACGTAACATAAAAGACGTTTGTCACAGAACGGTAAGAGCACATTATACGTTAAACCACGGACTTAGATAACAATCTAATTCCGTGGTTAAACTAAGACTTATTTCTTCTTTCTTAAAAAAAGAAAGAAAAAAGAAAATGATATTTCTCTCAGAAAGTTATTTGCTCAGTGATTCGAAATTTACTTTCTCGTAAGCGATACTGACTCCGGATATTAAACAACCAGTTACCGCCCGCCATTTGCATGAACACGTTTTTAAGAGTATTTGAGTACTGTATGTGTGTCTTAGTACTTACTGTATGTCTTAGTACTGTATGTCTTAGTACTGTATGTCTTAGTACTGTATGTGTGTCTTAGTACTGTATGTCTTAGTATTGTATGTGTGTCTTAGTACTGTATGTCTTAGTACTGTATGTCTGTCTACGTACTGTATGTCTTAGTACTGTATGTCTTAGTACTGTATGTATGTCTTAGTACTGTATGTTTTAGTAGGCTGTATGTATGTCTTAGTACTGTGTGTCTTAGTACTGTGTCTTAGTACTTTGTGTCTTAGTACTGTATATCTTAGTATTGTATGTCTTAGTACTGTGTGTATTAGTAATGTGTGTCTTAGTACTGTGTGTCTTAGTATTGTATGTGTGTCTTAGTACTGTGTGTCTTAGTATTGTATGTGTGTCTTTGTACTGCATGTCTTAGTATTGTATGTGTGTCTTTGTACTGCATGTCTTAGTACTGTATGTCTTAGTACTGTATGTCTTAGTACTGTATGTGTGTCTTAGTACTGTATGTCTTAGTATTGTATGTGTGTCTTAGTACTGTATGTCTTAGTACTGTATGTCTTAGTATTGTATCTGTGTCTTAGTACTGTATGTCTTATTACTGTTTGTCTTAGTACTGTATGTCTTGGTATTGTATGTGTGTCTTAGTACTGTATGTCTTAGCATTTTATGTCTTGGTATTGTATGTGTGTCTTAGTACTGTATGTCTTAGCATTTTATGTCTTGGTATTGTATGTGTGTCTTAGTACTGTATGTCTTAGCATTTTATGTCTTGGTATTGTATGTGTGTCTTAGTACTGTATGTCTTAGTACTGTTTGTCTTAGTACTGTATGTCTTTGTACTGTTTGTCTTAGTACTGTATATTTAAGTAGGCTGTATGTATGTCTTAGTACTGTGTGTCGTAGTACTGTTTGTCTTAGTACTGTATGTGTTTGTACTGTATGTCTTAGTACTGTATGTCTTGGTACTGTGTGTCTTAGTAGGCTGTATGTATGTCTTATTACTGTATGTCTTAGTACTGTATGTCTTAGTACTGTATGTGTGTCACAGTACTTGATGTCTTAGTAGGCTGTATGTGTGTCTTAGTACTGTATGTCTTAGTAGGCTGTATGCATGTCATACTGTGTTTCTTAGTACTGTGTGTCTTAGTACTGTATGTCTTAGTACTGTATGTCTTAGTACTGTATGTATTAGTACTGTATGATTAGTACTGTATGTGTGTCTTAGCATACAGTTAAAGTATGGGGTTGAGGGATATAGCAAGTTTCTGGTGTCCCGAGACCAGGTCTATTACCCGAGGCGAAGCCGAGTGAAATGGACATGGTCAAGGGACACCAGAAACTTGCTATATCCCTCAACCCAATACTTAAACCGTTTTATTATACCGATACACACTGAAGAGATAGTTTTAACTAGGCAATATTTGTAAACCCCAAGCTGTATAGCTTCACGTCCCAACTACCCTTTTGATGGCAATGGAGCCGAATGCTTCCGAGTCCGGTAGCAAGCCTCGCCCACCTCGCGCTGCGCTTCCGAGTTCGGTAACAAGCTCCGCCCACCTCACGCCGGATTGGCTCGGCGGAAACACTCGAGTGTAGGTGTGTTTTAGTTCCCAGACTAACACACAGGACTAAAACACAGTCACGCAAAAGTGGGGATATATTCGATTTGACTAATTACTTTTATATAGAGTTAATAAAGTAGAGGTATAATAATACTGTATGTCTTAGTACTGTATGTCTTAGTGCCCTATATCTAATGGTTTATATACAAAGAATGAATTTGAACGAATATGAATAAGTCAGATGGTGAATTATTCAATAATTCTTTATAACGGTGTACAATGTATAATGCCGCTGCAGTTTCTCAGGTTCTGAGGATTTGAGTAGACCTATATAACAGATATTTTGGGAGATATTACTGTATTTTGTCAAATATGACATCAGCCACTAGAAACCGCCGTATGTCGCCGGCCTGGAGAAGGTGGTAACTTTTTAATACTGACGTCATTTATTGTTATGATGTCAATTTTCGATTGAAAAATTAATTTCATTTTTTTTTGTAGAAAGTATTTGTCTCGATTTAGAGGTCATTATTTTTTCAATGCCTCCGCTGGGAGTTGAACCCGGGACCTCTGGTTTACTAGTCTCACGCTCTACCGAACGAGCTAAAGAGAAATTCTCCCTAGCCGAGTCGGTAGGAAGCGGTTAGCATTTTACCAGGATGACGCACCATCCCACCTCCCCCCAGAAAGAACTCATCCCAAGGTTCTTAGCGATTCTCGTGAACGTATCGCTAGCTAGGTATTTTGTCTGTATTTCACGAGTCCCTACGTGCGTGCCGATGTATCATATGTAACAAAAGGGTGGGATGGGGGTCTGGGAGTCCAGCTTCAGTAGCTTTTGGACACAATGTGCATAGAAGCCCCCCTTTATCCCCAAGAGGTGTATTTTGGTGATCTGTTAACTCAACACAAGAAGATTACTATAGACACAACAAACTTCAGCGTCCCCTTTACTTGTATACCTGTTTATTTGTTCGACCGTTTTTGTTTGTTTGGGGTTTAACGTCCTCGTAGCAGCCAGGGTCACATGAAGACGGGTTGTATACATGCATAATGTATCTTTCATAATGTTGCTCTATTATACATACGCTTAAGAGAGGATTTCTTACATATTCTTCCCTCACCTCCTTTTTTTCATTCTTGCATGTATTGCATTTGATGGAAAAAAATCGTTGTGACTCTATACAGTTTCCAGTAGAATATATTGTATATCTAAAGTAATATATCCTACTTAATAAACCACAACGTTTAGTTCGACTATTACGTAGTTTTGGTTTAACAAGTCTGATGACGTTGCACACAGCTTTGGGAATTCATATGTTCCGTTGTCTTTGACGTCATAGACAGCAAACACGACATCTGTCATAATGCACCAACATGACAGATGAATACACTAGCAACATTGCAGATTTAGGACTAGCTGAAAAGTCGAGCTTTGGAAACTTCCGGTCTATCACAGAAAATGATGTACGCTTCTCCAGCGACTAGACCATATCAAAGCGATTGCGCAGGTCGCCCTCTTATATGACATACCTATTCCAACAGTCATGGGGAACAAAAGAAGTACCGTCGGATTGGAAACTAGTCACTACAACAGCTATCTACATGAACGACGACCGTAACCAAGCTATATCTTCTGTAAGACAGTGGAGCACATCAACCACATCATTTGTATGCACCGTTCTTCGAAGGAGAACCCTCGATATGATAAATTAAGATTCTTTTTGACGCTCTCTTAAAATCCTTACCGGCATGTGTGTTTTACCTGTTTTTACCTCTTCTCAGAACAGGCAATAGGAAAACTATTATTAAGGCCTGTCTACAATAGAAAACTGATTGGACAATCAGTCTTAAATTGTCTCCTCAATCCCGAAGTTAATTTCAGAATCAGTCAGTTCCCACGAGTACATGGATAATAGACGCTGCACGGTGCCTATGTGATGTTCCTTACCGTATGTGACATACAAGACAAGACGTTCATCACCAGTGTTGAGATACTCAGACATCTGTTTAGAGATATGAGCAGTGACTAGCTCTTTGTCATAAATTTCGCCGTAAAAGTCAAGATATATAACAGTCCCTGCTTCACACGGCATGCTGGTCGTGGCTGAAATCAACAATGGAGCGTTGAAACACTTTTGATCTTCATCTTTCGTGACACTGGCAAACAGTTTAGCGTTCGAGTTAAATATGCGATCAATGTTAGACACCACCAACTGATACGGAACGCATTTGACCACGATTCTTTTCTCTGGAAATAGATTATGTTTTGCATGACGAGAGAGGAAGATTTTTTCCAGGAGTTTTGCATCTACTATATCCAGAGGTGTGAGTTGGACATCAGATGCCAGAGCTGTACGTTTGAGGGTATGGTTTGTAGTTTTGAAGATGGCCACGTTCTAAAAAGAAACAATACTTTCAGACTACATTTTAACAAACAGACAGATTGCGATATATTTTGTTTGCATACCACTGTTTTCATTTCATGTTTACCGGCTTTATGCGATGATCGAGATGGATTTGAGACTGTCACATTCCCCATAATTGCCAAGGATTATTGAAAATTATACTTCTTTCTTCCTATAACTATTATCCAGAAAGAATAACCCCAGTGACGCGGATACGTGATAATATTCATCAATAACGAGTCAGTTGATTATTAAGTCATAGAATAACAGTAAAGGTGCCTTACACTTAAAAACTATCTGTTTCAATACCAACTGTATATATCTGTAACCTTTATATAATTGCAGTCGAATGCTTGAACGAATACAATGTTAACATTTCAATTGTGTATAAAAGCAGGTGATTTACTCGCTGAAATACGACAAGGGCCCCTTTCTTCTGTAAGCGACCCAGGACAGACGAATTCGTCGTACAATACACACTCCTCTCCGCGCTTCTGGCAAGAATGTTGAAGCAGTATTTTTTCTTCTGCGAGAGGATTCCCCTGCCCACGTATTCCTCCCGTACTCTCGCAGATTGCATCAACACACTTTGCCCATCATCAATGACCGCAGCGAACATGAAGCTTATCTTTAAAAGAAAGAAATTTGTTATATATCTTACAATTACCCGTATTTATGATATTCGACTATTTATGTACATTTCACACTGTCTTGTTTTTATTGGATTTCATAACATTCACAAGAACTTGTTCCTTGTTTTCCATGGAAATGTTTCTTTATAGGAATATTTGACATTATTTTACACTCAACTGTGTTCAACTTCGTTCTGTTATTGAGTAGGCTTTCTTTTTCACGAAAATGCAAACAGTGTAAAAATATAAGGCTGTGGATTGATTTGGAGCATATTTTGTAAAACGCACGACAAGGACCAATGGGAATATACTGTGGATGAAATTGTAATTATGATTTAGTCCCTGTGAACAATAGCATTGTTGAATTCGGTTGCAGGATTACCAGCCGACAATTGGCATAGCTTTAGGGACAAACTGTGTCCCTCCATTAGACGATTTGTTTTCATATGAGGCTGAATTTTCGAAAAGCATACTAGGTCTTACAATTTAATTTCCGATTTATGTTATCTGTAAATTACAAGAAAGTATTGATCATGACAGTGTATCCTTACCGAACTTGAAATCTGAAAATCTACAGACTCTTTTATATCAAACCTGAATGTCCCTTTGCATATACCATTTTTCCTTGTATACATTTCTACATTAAAATGAGTGCATATCTCAACACGTCCAAACACCGTATTTCCATAAACGATTCTGTTACCACGTATCAACAATATATAAATATATAATCAGTACCAGGTGAATGAAGAGGTGATTCTAACACTCACCTTGAATTAACTTTCAAGCACGCACTGCTTTCCATGTTATGATAACCATACTCCGTGAGTTATGTTGTGACAGGGCTTTATCTAATCACTGAATATTAAAATATGTTAAAGTGTTCTATTTTCCCAAGCAAACACAAACAGACTTACCATTGTATTACCTATGTATCCAGCTATTCCTGTATTGTGTTTCAGTAGATCGTGGTATTCACTTGGTATGTAATCCAGCCCGCCATACAGATGTTTCCGTATAGATACCACCTCATCATAGTCGTCAGCTGTCGTCTGTCGGAAGTGTAACCCAACTACCCAAGACTTTTGTAATTCATACAACCACTGGAAATATTTCGTATTTAGCACACGTAATGCCATGGCAACTATGTGTTCAGGTCTGGCTATAGAACTGTTCGGTTTGTAAAAGACTGGCCGGATGAAACCAGTGGTGCAGGCTATACTAACAGATTGGACATGATTTTTTTGGTGGCGGCTGGGACGAATAGCCGGTCGCCATCACGTGACTACACCGGCCCAATTGAAAAGGAGATGGTAACTTAGTCAGAGGTTTCCGTCACATGTTGTGTTGTGTCACGTTTTGTTCGTGATTCAATGTGATACTACATGCTACACTTATGTAAATTTTATCTTATAATATTGCAATCGATGTCAATGAGTGTCATATTATAAACCCAATCATTACTATAATGTAATGGAAAGCACGTTGTAAACTCCTTATCTCCGTTTACAGGCCACGTTGTATTACATAGCGATGAGACTAATCAGTCAATAAATGGACATGTGTTTGTAGCAACACCACTTACTACCAAATTACATGGGATTCTGTGGATCTACCAAACGTTTTAGAAATTGTCGTTTTTTCTTGTTCTGTAGCATTTGCAAGCTATCTCAGTCAATCATAAACTATACAGGACTATCCCTTTGTCTTGACATGCCTGTCTGCCTTCCAGCCAGCCTGTTATAACAAGCTATGATACATGTACTGTATACGATAACATAAAATGGTAAAAAATGGTTATACAAAATCTGTAACGCCTAGATCTAATAAGACATTGAAATGGTATGTATGCTTGGCTTTTAATGGCATCAATACTGAAAAATGATCTCAAAATCAAAAAACAACAACATTGCCACAAGGCACAACTACGCATACAACACTGTGTATTTTACAGTGCATTATGCACAATCTAGACATTTTTGTTAATATATTTGAAAAATGAAAGCAGCAACAACACAACCAAGATGATGCATCATGCAAAGGAACGTTCAGTTAAACCCGGATGACTGAGATATTGATAGCTTGTGACAGTTCAAACTTGATTTTTATGAAACAGTATAACAACACTCATCTTGTTTCAGTCGATATACGATTCATTATTCAGTTAGTCAATACCTATGCAAACCAAATAGTTATATTAACCAAAGGTTATCATTTTTTCATAATAACTTATTTATAGATGACTTTTCTGTAACCTGTATACAGTAGACTGAAGCTATTGCACATAACGATTGTATCTGGGTCAACAGATACATGTATTCATCGTATGATGTCCCCTGTTAGCAGAGTAATAACACTATACCATACATTTTCTATATATATAAAATGGATTAATTCAACCAATGTGACGACACGTGGAACAATATAATGACATCACAATGCAAATGCATGTTGACAATAAAATATTAGTAACGTTTTTAGATCACCCGGCACGAAGGACAAAATGTGCTTATGCCCTTGCGCGTAATCCGTTGTCCGTCCGTTCGTCGTTATTTTTCTTTTCTTTAAACAACCTCTTCTCAATAACCAATAGGCATAGGGTGGCAATATTTGGTCAATCGCATGCTTGCATGAAGAGCTAAACAGCTTATTTAAATGAATGACCTTGACTGATTTCTAAGATCACAGGGGTCAAACGTGTAAGAATCTTAAAACAACCTCTTCTCATAAATGTCAAGAGTAATGATAGCTGGGCTTTAAAACCTTTGGATAAAGGGCTACCGATTTAGATCAAATGAATGACCTCCTTGACCCACTTTTACGGTCACAAGGGTCAAATGTTTAAAAAAATAAAAAAAAATCCAATATCTTCTAATTAACAAAATAAAGTACAGAATGATGGAACATTGTCAGCAATATGCTAAACTGAATGGATTCTGTTTGTTCAAATGAATGACCTTAACGAACTTTCAAAGTCACATGAGTCAAATTTGTTAAATCATAAAATAACTATTTTTTTAACCATCCCTTGATGATCATATCAAGCCAGTAGCTTGCTGAGATGAATGGCTGGCAAATATGTTCAGATGAATGACCTTGACCCACTTCCAAGCTCAACATTGTCGAATGCGTGAATCTCTAAATCAATTTCTTCTTTATAACAAAAAAGGTCCAGGGTGGTGATATTTGCCCTTTATCCTAATTTAGTCCATTTCGATATACTCGAACGCGGTCCACCTTTAAAGTTAATGGTGCGAGATTGATAACAGGGGAGAGATACAGGACCATTGAACATCATGCTCGTCTTAAAATATGTAAATGTTTATTGACGGACTACTTGAGGAAAACGAACACAACTATTTACAATTATTCAATAATTTTCAGTATTTGGAACAGGGTTATAAATGTCAGTGAGAAGTACAATTGTGAAATACATGCATTGACAGGGAATGCTGCACTCTGTATTGTACAGAAATTTGAATTGCGGTATAACCTGTATGTATTTCTTTAGGAACAGGACTTTAAATAACTTATGCTGACCCTATTTCATTGCGGAGGTCTATATATCGATAATGCACAGCTACAACCAATTACATACCCACTACTGCTGGAATATTGCCAGCATATTTCTTTAAATGTCTGAGTCTAAATACGACTACGACTGTTCAGCAATTCTATGTGGTGTAGTTCAGTTTAAAACGACAGACATTGACAGTCATAATCGTGTCCATCGATCATTGGTTAAACAACAACTCGATGTGTATCCCTTACCAGGAAGTGATATTAGCGTGTTTTGTAAGTCAGGCGACTGGTGAAACGAGAGGAAATGGACGGTAAGTCTTACTTGTTTTATGCTTAACATTTACCAGCATAGAAACACCTATATGTATGTTAATAATTGTCTAATCATATTACATGGTAAGTTTGGGGGGTTGGTGAAAAAGCTGTTCTAGTTTACTAGTAAACGAGTTCTGACTGGTATACCTTCGCATTTCAACTGTAAGTCGTTTTACAAAAGAACTGATGAAAAATTAAGAACTTGTTAAAATAGTCATAAATTGATTGCTTGAAAAGATCAACAGAAGAAATGCCGTACAAAAATGCGACCACATATCGTTTTACAAACAACAGATACGAAGAACAAATTACTCAATATTAATTTGGTTAAGTATTGTTTAACGTCCTATCAACAGCTATGGTCATTTATGGACGGCCCTCCTGTGTGCAATATGCATGAGTTTAGTGTATGCGTGTGTGTTTTGGGAGGTTGTGATATGTTTCTGTTCGTCTCCTTGTGATAGCGCGGAACTGATACCGACTTTATAGTGCTACCTCACTGAAACATACTGCCGAAGATACCCAACAGGACATCCCACCCGGTCACATTATACTGACAACGGGCGAACCAGTCGTCCAGCTTCAAAATGGCTGACCGTTAAGCAGGAGTAGAAACTACCATTTTTACAGACTCCGGTATGTCTGGGCCAGGGGACAGAACCCAAAGCCTTCCTCACAGGGGCAAACGCTCAACTAAAGGCTAAAAGTGAGGCATTGTCAAGGAAGACATTAGGAAGGAGAAAGTTGTTAAAAAAGAAGAGAAAAGATAAGATCCCAAATTTAGTCGCCTCTTACGATCATACAATGGCTCGGGGCAGAAGGTACAAATATCACACCCTACCTGCAGGGACCACTCACTATTACTATATATTACTCATAAGACTACTTTGTTAGAACATTATATAATGTTCAGCACTTCTTCTATTTCCTCTGAGCCTACTTATGGATTTTGTTCCATGATTTGACACTGATCATTAGATGAGCATTTCACGAACTGCTGATCATTAGATTAATATTTTTGAAACTCATTAGATGAAATTAGACATTTAATTTATATGTGTTTGTTAGGATTTCTAACGCACCGATACTTAATGATAACAAATATCTTATTATTCAAACGAAACTTAACCACAACAATGCTTACAAATTGGACTTTCTTGCAGTTTTGTCTAGAAATATTGTTGAATTTACTTTGAATGGTGGCACAACAAAATTATTGCATTATATAGAGGATCTTTCAACTCTAAATAAGGTTGACATATAAAACATGGATCACATGTTGATAGTGATAACATGCGACATATGAAATTTGATTTGTATAAAACACTATAGAACATTCATCTTGCTTCAACCCTTGTTTTATTTATTTACAAATTATTATTCAATAATATAAGACTATTTCGTTCCCTGGGGTGTAGGATGGGAAATCCCGAGAAAGGAATTTCCCTGTCCTACACCCTTGGTATGAAGGAGTATTTTTCTCTGATTGCAACTACCAGAATAGGCTTGGAAACCATGAAAACGCGTGTGGACAGGCTACCATTTAAAAAGCATATATTTAGCCCTAAGGGTTTTTGACGAAAACGAATATGTCGGCCAGATTTTGCATAACCCATACTTGCGGAGGAAAAAATATCGCATGTTACTAACGTGTACGGTAATCACATCGAAACATTTTTTAATTCATCATGTCGCCTTTTCCGCGTTTCAGCATTAGAGTTTTCAAATTTCGTGACGTCACATCATTATTTAGTCATTGTGACGTCATGTCACGCGAAATGGGGTGTAAACTAGTCATTTCTTACGGAAATGAGATATATGACTATATATTTGAAGAACCGTGTGTATCGACCACAGTTTTTTCCTATTCTCCAAAAAAACTATTGTTAGATGAATTCTGTAATCTTCAAATTAAATATCAGGGACGATTTTGACTACGTTGACGATTGTGTCAAGAATCTTCATTCCTTGTTGTGTGTTTCGTATTAGCATTAACGAATACGTGATATTTGATTTTAAAGTGTATTTTATAGACGATGATATTTGATTAAGCAGATAATTACATAACGGTAAAACTCATTGTAAGTGAACAACGACAATTTCACGTTATTTTGTCGATTGTATGAGCATGGTGAATATAAGCCGTGTGCATTTTACATCTAAATGTTCGATAAAGTGCATGGATTTAACTTGCAGCCCATTATCATTACGCTATTTATACCGTATACAAATATGTGAATAAGAATAAAAGTTTGGTTATAGGTTATTCAGGTGCTTTACATATTGGTCGAGGTAAATCCTGAACGCCCATGATTTAATTTAGATTCTCGTGTTCGTCCTTGCAACAGGAATGACGTTATTTTGTTATGTAAATGATATGAACAGGAAAGAATACACACTGTATTTCCAAATAGTTGTTGTACAAAGCACTCTTGAAATTTAAAGGCACAAAGTAGTTACCTTTAAAATATTTTATAAACTGAGCAATTATCTCCAAACGATATCCTTTACCAACATACCACATATATTAAACTAGTAAAGTAACAGTGTGTCGCTCAAACTACAGCTTACTGCCTTCATTTGTGAAGTATTTGAGTATTTAACTGACAACAATAAAGAACAATAAGATTTCTGTAAATGTCTCCCAGTCTAAACACGATTACCACTCTGTAGATCAAACAACTACTATCATAGTTTTTTTCCTTCAATGCTCCGAGAGTTTAATAAACTCTCACCTACTACAGTACAAGCAACCTCCCTTTACATTTTTAAGAAACTTATAAACATGTCAAATATCAGTGAAGAGGAAGATGTGAGCGTTTCAAATGTATTCAAAAATAAAGGATCAAGGAAGGGTAATATCATACTTTGTCAGCTTAGAAATGGATGTAGCAACTTAAATTTTGACCTATATATTGATCATTTAAAAGATAATCCTATGTGTTCTTGTGATTTAAACCATGAAACTGTCTCACATTTTTTTTCTTCACTGTCCTCTGTTTTCAGTCCAAAGAGCATTACTAAAAAATGAACTTGAACTTATTGGAAACCATAACCATTGTCATCTCACCAACTTACTATATGGCTGTCAAATATGTAACGAAGGTGTAAATATGGAAATTCTTAGCTTTATCCTAAAATATATAGTTAAAACTAAAAGATTTGTTGAATATCGAGTATAATACCAGGCAATTTGACACATTTTGAGTTAATATATATACACATGTATATATATTTGTAGATAATAACACTTATTTATAAAAACAACATCCATTCGTACAGGAGTGCATCTCTGGCTGGTTATCATGATATTGTTATGCTTTCCTTTTATATTCTCCCATACTACTTATATCTTTAATTTTTAATGTACATACTTAAGCTTTGTATTTATGAGCTTCATTATCCTTGCGTGTACTTTGTACATGTATACAAGATTATATATGCATTATGCCCTTTGCTAACAAAATCATTATCATTTGTATTTTGGAATTTTATGTAAAAAGGAATATTACAAGCAGTTATATATCTGGTAAATACGGTAATGTTGATTCGTGTATTTCATTAACAGTACTGCATGTGTATTCAATATTTTTTAACAATAATAATGTTTACCAATATCACAATCATGATTATGGTCAGTGTACATTTTGTGGATTTTGTTCACTTTGTCAAGTATATGTATTCAATATCATTGCGATGTGTATTCTTGATTTTTGTATTTATTTTTAGCATTATCAGAATTATGAGTATTGCATATTTTCTGCGCAATTTTAGTTGAAGGTGTATCTTATATTTAGAAACTAATGTCATATCTGTAACGAATATTATGTAAAAATGACCAGGATCATTCCGTTTTTGTATACACAATTCCTACATACCTACATAACTCATATTGTATGATTTGTTTACAAGATTGTGATAAAGTGTGTTTTAGAATTTTGAAGATAGTATTTGATTGAATCATACGAAATAAATGTTATAACTGACATACTTGCACATATTACTTATAGATAAACAATCTGTTATATTTAGTAAGCATCGACTCTATTCCCAACTAATACATATTCACCGACCGTATTATTGTAAGGCTGTATTGTGTGTACTTTAGACTATACTACCGTATTGACGGCTCTTTTCAATTGGTGCATTGTGTCGAATAGTGCTGAACAAAACACACTGGAAATATAAAGGCCGTTTAAAGGCACAAACTGGTTACCTATAGAATGTTTTATAAACTGATCAATTATCTCCAAACGATATAATTTCCGTGACCACCCGACAATGAATGGAAAATTCAAATCTTCTGACTTTATCTTAAATGACATGTTTTTACTGTGTATACATATTACCCAACGTTTGTTTAGCTAGCCATGAATATATAGCTTGTCTTATTAAGTGTTTGCATTGTCATGCGTCATTCACCAGGTTTATCATCTTTCTAAGGTAGGATTGATATTTACTTGATCTTATTCAGTTGTTTACAAAAACATGAGAAATAAGAGTAATCAAATTGCTGCAGAGGGCGAGAGCAAAACGAGTTCAAGTCATCTCCTCATCTGGTAAAAGATCGTTGAAATATGAATTTTCCTTTCAAGCTTGAACAAAACATTATAACCACTTATAATTAACTTTTTTTCATAAAAATACAAAATATTTAAACAAAGCGGTTCAGGGTCTAAGCTAAAAAACGAACAAATAAAATGTGACTAAATGCAGTATATTTGATCACAAATAAATGAACAACAAGGAAATGAAAGCATCACAATATCAAAAACAACACGTTCAGGTGGGCCGTGGAATATAATTATAATTATAACAAAAGCAGCCGAATTTGACTTTTTCTTTTATTAAATGTCATAATGATTAAACTTTAAAATGGCAGTTATGAAACAGTATCCCTAAACAGTCAGGTTCTTGTATCAACGTTAGTCAAACATTTCATTGTAGGTCAGAAAGTAGCACTCTGGGTATTTAAAAGGCTAATTAAAGCTGAAGTCGAGTTATTTATAGATGCTCATTTCTATACTGTGCGTTTTCTACAAACAGGATTATTAAACGACCACCGATCAAAGAATCCTTCTGACGATACTCGCCTACAAACATACAAACGACATCACCGTTTTTTATATGGGTATTATGTACTTTTCCTTTTGAATTAACTTGTGACCGAAGACGCACAGATGAACTGGCATTTTATTAATTTAAAGCGTGACAATTTCGTCAGGTAATATGATTGATTTTCATGATATGTGATCTATCTATTATATTAGGTATGGAACTGTGAAACAGATATTATTGAGCAGAGACAACGATCATTTTAATTGCGGAACACAGAAGATTTAAGGATAAGCATTCGTTTCGAAACTTCTAAACCAACATGTAATCACACATTCGTCCATTCGGAGACGTATGGACGAGGAAATGATGGAAACACCCATTCGGAGTGATCTTGTTCTGGTAAGTTATGGAGACAAAGTTTATTCACAGTAGTACCTCGTTTATCTGGGGGAAATAATTGTGTGTTTTGTTTTAAAATAATTGTTCCACAATATGTTATATTCTGCATTTTAGGATTGGACAAGATAATAAATTGGTCTTTCAAAGAAAAAGGAGTGCACTTAGGTGTTAAGTCTAGACATCGATAGAAGAATTTATCAAAAATAAAAAAGGAATGTTTTTATTGTACAACATGCATGTCATTTTTATTTATATTTTTTTTTTGTGAATGGCGGAATGCTTTTTATGCGCCCGTCAAACATCTTGACGGGACGTATTATGGTATGGGGAGCGGTTGCTATCGGTCATTCCGCCCGTCCGTCCGTCCGTTCGTCCGAACTTTGGTTTCCGCAAGATAATTTGCTTAAATATGGTTCAATTTTGATGAAACATGTTATGCATGTACACTATATGAAGACTGAGGCTAAGTTTGGGATTGAGTAAAATCCATGTATGATTACTCACGACGCAATAATAACTTGAATGCTGACAGCAGTTTACACACTCGCCTCGCTGGGTAATACTGTCGGTGTTTAAGCTCGCACACACCGACTGTTGTCTAAAAACATATCGACTGGACCCAACTACTTTGCTGTGCATACGACTGTTACCATCACCCGGTTACACACGTGTGTATTTATTTAAGCATTGAACTGTTTTTGTATGGTATTTGTGTTCTATTTGAATGACACAGCTTTGCAAGCAAACAACATAGTGCGCGCTAGCGCATTATGATTTGTTTGCTTGCAAATCTGTGTATTAACGTTTTATGTGCCTATTATGTTCCTTTTTGACTGATAATTTATATTTAAAATTAAAAATTCCCGCCTTATTGACAGTCCACACAATTTCGTTCAAAAATTTTAACAGCGTATTGTCGCGTGCTGATTGGCAAACAAAGTAGTAGTTTGCAATTTTAACAAACACTTCAATTTTATTCCACAATTCAGTATCAATACAATTGCGTATGATATGTCTATAGGGTGAATCCGACCTTGACCTCCACGAGGGAGTTATTTTTGGAAGTTAATTTGAAAGTTTCTCTTTGCTCATTTTGTGAAGAATCCAGACGTGAATTTATGTGTTGAGTGTACGGAAATCTGACTACAGTCGGTTGATTCTATATCAGCCTCGTTATTTGACATGTCGTGATCAAAAACTGAGGAAACCGTTGCTGCGCGACGCGCGAAACTGATACCGTTTGAAGTGAGTGATCTTGCGACGGAGCATAGGGGTTCGTTACAAATGTCTGAAATGTTTATGTGCGCTGTGACCCATATCAGTAGGTCTGTAACATATGTGTCAGTAGGTCTATAGAATATGTATATTTCAGACATTTGTAACGAACCCCTGTTGATCAGTGCAGTGTAACTGACGATATTTCTGATAAATTGCATGAGTGTTAAAATTGTTTCCATTGCCGGCATTGGTGATTTCGACCGATGAGCATTTTTACAATGACATTGTCAAGTCTCACAATGCCCAGCGATATTTCAGCAGCCGCCATGTTTATTTACATTGGATATTGTAGTTCCGGTCAGTGTTGTATTAATACGCTAAGAATTGTGTCTCGTGATGCATGGTAATTAAAGTCCCATGAACGACACAGCTTTCAAAGAGGTTATATAGTGACAATGCCATGCAAATGTAAATATTAAAGCATACACCACAGACAACTGTTCAGATATCTTATGTTGCTCATTCAATCAACTTTATTGCATTTAGACATCCAGAAATACAGGACCGCTAGCAATACAGCAATTAACAAACAAATCAAATGATAACATTTACCTGAAACAATTTATGCAGTTTACAAGCCTGTTTTCCAAAATTCAGACGACTTTTTGATAAAGAGGCCCGTTTGCGGCCTTCATTTTTGAAATAATGATGAAACTTTATAAAAACAATGAGTCTCTTCACTTTTTTAGGTACCTCAAAGTCCTGTAAAGTAAATATAGGCCCCAGTTCCTGCAACAGTTTTGGGTCATTAGATGAAATGCATACCTTCTAATTAGGTATTACAAAATTTGCATAGTCGGGAGTTGTCGAGGATCTTCTTATTTCAACCAACTTCGATTTCTAAATTATGGTTGCTCAATCTAATATTCAAAATAAGGTAGTGATAGGTAGCTTAAATTTCCTCTTTATAAATAACTCATACAATACAATGTATAAAGGTGATCTACTCGTGTTTGTTTTAATTAAAACATAACCACAGTGTGACACTATATTTGGTAAACAGTGATTTGGAATTAATGCCAGTGCATCAATAACATCCAGCTCTGTTAAGTCATACGTAAACTTTGCTTCGATCTCTCATCATTTTACTATCACTTCCTTTACCGACAGTCCTAGCAACCGTAAGCTAAAAATAGATCATATCGGACAGGTGACATAACCACACACGGCTTCAGCACTGATGTACCGATAAACTGACTCGCTGGGTTTATTCAAGGTAATATTGCCTCGGCAGTAATAAGCATACTGTGCTCTGATTCATTGGTTAATGGTTTATGCACAGTAATATTGTCAAAGATTGGTTTGGTTTTATTTTGTTTAACATCCTACTTACAGCAAAGATAATTTAAGGACGTGCCTCCATGTGTGTTGTGTAAGCGTTCATGTATGTATATGTGTGCCGGGGACAGGGTATGTTGGTTTCTTGCCTCCTTGTGATAGAGCAGATCTGATGCCGACTTTACAGTGCTATCCCACTGAAATATCATGCCGAAGGCACCCAGCACAGCATTCCACCTGGTCACATTATACTGGCAACGGATGAACCAGTTGTTGCAATTAACCTTACAGCTGAACGTTAAGCAGGGAATAACAACTACCAATTTTAAAGACTTTGTAATGTCCTGGCCTGGGGACAGAACCCACTGTCTTTCTATCCTGGGCAAATGCTCCACATTAAAGCCAGAAGTGAAGAATTGCCAAGCAAGGCGCTAGGAAATTTGAAGTAGTTAAAAAGAGAAAGACGGATAAAAATCCCAAATGTTGCAATGGGTGTTGCAGATTTATATTAGTCGTTTTTGTATCCCCAAGTAGAGGGCACTAAAGTAAATACCCAATTCTGCAGGTGTTCCCACCTTAGTCGCCTCTAACGATTCATGCAGTAGATAACAGCAGGTGTATTCTTTTCTCGATCCCAGACCTGCAGAGGATTATTGTAAAGAAGCCCGGATTCTGACGAAACTTGGTTAATATTTTTATTTTACTATGACAAAGGCTCAGCAAAAATGTGAGCAAAACCTGCACATAATTTATTTGCGATTCTGATGAGACTTCGTCAATGTTTACACTTCGTCTAATAGTAAAATCTCCCTGTTAAAAACGAACAATGAATTTGCCTTTGGTTTAAATTGTGTAGAATGAATAGATTATTGGCAAAAAGGGTTTGAAATGAATACAAATGGCGACCATTCCTATGATTTTTTTTTAAAGTTAAAAAGGTTCTATGAAATAAATGTATTCCTTTAAGTTAAGTTGGTCAAAACAGTATATATTCATTTCACCACATTCCAGAAATTATTCTCTACTTTAATGAGTAAAACAGTACAAATGTAGGTTTTTTTTTCTCTTTACAAATTTCCATATTTTTACACTATTATTGACAATAATGCACAAAGAATCCCTCGTGTGTGTGCTATTAGGCGCCAATGTAGTTGAGCCGGAGCTCACAACAGATTCATTGTCATGCTGACTCTCACATAATTACGCAAAAAAAGCCAATTTATAAATCTGCGTTAGTCGTCCGGAATATGTCCTCGTTATCTGTTCTAAAACCGAGTGTATCCGTGGTCGCTAAATTCAAGTGTGTCGCATGACTGCAGTTTTGGGGATAAAATAGTACTTTGTGTATGACGTCATCACAATATGTTCTCATTTTCAGGTCTATTTCTTGATAAACTGTAAACATAAACCAATAAAATGTGTGTTATAAAAATGTCAAATTATTCCGAAATGTCTATTTTTACTTTTCGGTTATTTTTATTTGATTATTCTGGTAATATTTTATTTCATCATATAATCAGTTTAGGGTTTACTGTAGTGTGTGTTTTATACGTTTTCTGTTTTCAATCGTTTTAATGCAGTACTCAAGCAAATATAACAACCCTTGACGTCACCACTATGCCGAAAGCTAAAGACAAAAGGATTTTGTCTAGAATCAGCCCAACAATGTCCCAGTCGAGTGATTCTTTGTCAGGAGTCGGTTACCGTACAGGCTGTAAAAAATCGCAACATACAAGTGAGTGATATGAAAAGAGTAGAATTGTTGATCTGCAACTCATTGTTATATGTGATTATTTCACAGGAAAGTATCAAAAGTGATAATGTTCACCATGATGTCACCACAACATTCAAAAGTCAATTTTTACAAAAGTTACAACATTTGACACTTTCAAACGAAATTTACGAAAATCGAAATAATTTCAATTCTGTAGCTGCCGAGCTACATTTGCTATTTGTGAGCAGATTCCTAAACCTCAAATCAAAACAAATGTAACATTCTGTTTATCATATACGTTAAATTGAAACTTGTCACTTTATTAACAAATACCTGCATCACATCAATCTCATTAAATGGAAACGGATGGAAATTGTATGTACATTGGAATGCTGCTCGGCAGATTATCAAAAAAAGTTTGTAAATAGTAATACAGAGAGTGTCCAAAACATCCGCATGTTCATCGCCATATTCATGTTACCGCAAAAGACTGGATGTCCGTCTGGTGGTGAGGGTATTGTTGTTTTTTAATAAACGTTGATTTGATATACACGTGTGTTGTTATCAAATGATAGTTTTTAGCCATTGACAAATAATAAACTGTCGTTACAAATTCGCTATGATGTGATGCTACCTGTTGTAAGTTAGTGAATCAGTGTTGAATATATATGGATAGTTTATGACGTCATAGTTTCTACTTCAGATATACAGTCTGAAGAATCGCCTTGAAGAGATGAAAGTACTAAAGACTAGTTGTTTAGTTTTTTTTATCTTTTTATATTATTCTTCGTCCGTAAAGATCACTTTTTCTGCATAATATATATATATATATATATATATATATTGCTTACTCAGTATAGTACAATATGTAAAATGACAAGAACTAGTGTCTTTTAAATTGATAAATAAACGTAAAACCATATTATTTAATTTGTTTAAATCTTCGACAGGAATGCATGCAGAAACAAATTTACGCAGTATTTCTGACTTCCCACAGTTCCACCCTGTTACCAAGGAAGCGACAGACAGTATTGCTCCAGTGTCAGCTTGTCTGTTATCGTCTGACCAGCAGAACATGTCCGAAAGTAAGTGGTTTACCACGGTATGACGATTTGAACGACTGAACAGATGTACTGATTTCATCAATATTTTAAGTTAGATATTCCTTAATAACTCTTCTATAGATAAATAGTCAACAGGCTATCGATAACCTGAATCATAATAAAGGAAATATGTCTCTGTATCTGTAAAGATATATTTGTGTGTGTGTGTTTTGTGTGTGGTGGTGGTGGTGGTGGTGGTGGGTAAAATGTTTGCGATTGTTGTACATAGAAGACATTAAAGTAGTTCAATTTGTGCAGTACACTGTTATTCACATTGTAAGTATGATTATATGCAGCTAGAATACCATTTCATGTCGACTTGGAGACTGTAAACGTGCTTTTTGAAACTGAATGTCGACGACGATGCCGGAATAACAGTTTCTTTTTCAAAAGTCACATAAACAATGCTTTTGAATTGTCATGTTAGAAGTAGGGAAAGAAAAACTGCATCAATCATTAACTAATAAAATGTTCATGTTTCTAATATTTGAAGCAGTATTTGCATTTGACTTGCATATACAGGTTTTACAACAGGAAAAAGAAAAAGGGATGATATCGACCCAGGCAGTAACAAAAATCCTAAATCACACCAGAGCACGAAACATTCGTTGAGATCTGTTACAGAAATGGTTAAAACCAACATCAAGATCCACAGGGCAGAGGAAAGTACAAGTTCGAGCAGCAGTAGCAGCAGCTTTGTTACTGGTGAGTCCAACACAATCAATATCTTGAGTAAAAAAAAACTCCCACTGAGCAGTAACAAACAGATCCGTATGCATTTCATTTTCGGTCCTCATATCCTTGTATGAGCAGACAATCGCTGTACAATCTGACACAGTATGAACGAGATGTGGACAATCTGACAAGGTGTTAGCTGGGTGAGGTACCTCTGGCCAGAGAGTTGCCAACGAGAGAAGACAAATCTGAAAGGGATACAGCAAGGGAGGCAACTATGATACATGAAAATGTCGTACTTTAGAAACATACATTCCTTGCTTCGTACTGTAGATAAAGATTGATAATTTAATAAAGACATTACTAGAACTGAACCTTACTTCAGCTAAGGCAGAACTATTTATAATTTGTTGTTACATAAGGTTAGTTAGTGCATCAATATAGTACCTGCACTGCCTACCTAGTACACTGCTGTATGTGAAAAATACCAAGAACGATCAGATTTAGCTTTCTACTTCGTTTGGGGATTAAGTAAAACTGCTTTTATAAATACAGTTTTATTTATCTTTGAAAGGAGTACATGATCATTTTAACTCGCCGAGCGTCGCTGGTACTTCGCAGTCTAGATGTGCTATTAAGAAAGAAACAGACAGCCATTCTTTATGGTCATTCGATGACTGGACATGTACGAGTAGCAGTAGCAGCAGCAGCAGCAGCAGCAGCTTCATTACAGGTAAAGTCCCACAAAATAAATACTCTGGTTTGAACACTGTCCCCTTTACCAGCAAAATATGCAGAAATTCTGGACATAAATTATTCTTTATTTGTCGACCTTCATCTCCATTGTTTGGCAAAATATCAACCTACCATTTGACACAGTATTAACGAGGCGTGGAAACTCTGACAGGACCATTTTGAAGGATTTGTAGCAAGGGGAGGCAACTATGATTTATGATTGGGCCGTTCTCGAAAAATAAAAAGACATTGCAAATACTGTCACCGTATCGTAGATAAAAAAATATTATATTACATAAATGCTTGACAGTTCGATAAGGATATTGCTACTGCTGAAAGCGACTTTACCGACATAAAAAAGTGAAGCACTTCCAGTTACATTCAAATTTCATGAAATTACCCTAAAAACTGTTATCTCTGTCGTAATTGGGGGACATATTGTTTTACCTTATTTAAAAAAAAAGATAAATTATGAATTATCCCATAACGCCAATCGTTTTACAAAATATCTCTTATGTTGGAGCTTTTATTAGATCAACCGTACATGTTTTTGTTAAAATCTTTTCAGTCTGATACACAGTTTTACCTAGCTTCAGGAAGTAACACCCCTTTTAAGTAATAATTCCTAAACACTTGAATTGTGCTATCAACTGAACATCTGAAAAAGAAACTGGAAACCTAACATAGGTTATCATCACCATAATCATCATCATCGTCATCACACAATCCTCCTCCTTCTCCTCATCATACAATCGTCATGATTAATCATCATTCCAT
This sequence comes from Mizuhopecten yessoensis, assembly GCF_002113885.1. Classification (NCBI taxonomy): domain Eukaryota; kingdom Metazoa; phylum Mollusca; class Bivalvia; order Pectinida; family Pectinidae; genus Mizuhopecten; species Mizuhopecten yessoensis. Next base: position 50,973 of record NW_018407050.1, on the reverse strand, counting down.
ATGAAAATCCAGCATAGCCACCCTTGGCCTTTCAGTTGGAGATATTGTATTTACAGGCTTCTCTCAAATCGATGTAATTCATGTTACACGTTGAGCCTCTTGTTTTGTTTTATTAACATTTTTTGTTTTGTGTTTTTTTTTCTGTAAATATTGGGGGTGTACTCTGAAGATATCATCTTTAATAATTTTTTATTAAGTGACTTATAATTTTATGTTTTATGAAATCGTTTACACATTGCTCATTGTGACTGTTGTAAGGTCTAGCTGGTTGTTTTTCTAGCTCCTCTTTCACTTATCGCCTTACTTCAGATTCTTCACATTTCCTATCTACTGCCTGTTCCAGATTTCGTATCCTGCTTCGTATTCCTTCATGATTTCTTTACACCTCTTCTCTATTTTAAAGTCTGTAAAAAGATTCTTTTCCACAGTTACTCTACATGGAGCACACAACCACATGGAGTCCGAATCAGCTTTGCCGAGAAATTTAGTGCATAAATGACCCCGACATTTCTGTCATTCCTACACTTTAGCAACATATTCGTCAAATATTTTCATACACATCTTGAATATCCATGACTCATCTTTGCATGGGGTTATAAAGCTACTATAAGATGTTTGTCACATTGATCCTGACTTTCCTCCTTTATCTCCTCGGGTTTTGGCTCTAGTCCCCGTGCCTCCGGATCCGGCAGCGGTTTGCTAGTTTACAACGTCGTTGGCGTTGCTAGCAATAATGACTGCCAAGTTTTTTTCGTTTTCTTCTCGTCCTTCACCGGGAAATTTCAGGAATTACACTTTTCAATAATGATGGAAACTGAGTGTCCTCTAAACGACCTTGTAAATGTTACACCGCTAAAATCATCGAAAATAAACTCCTATCATCGAAGCGTCAAAGAAAAGCGGCCGTTGTCGCTGACACCGGAAGTTAATTTTTCATGTTATGCATTAATTTCACTGAAATGGTTTTCATTTTATCAAATTATGAACAGATAGACAATATCACAACAAACCTCAATTCAAATATTCGATCATATTTTATTCTTTTATTTCCGATACTTACGAAACAACAACAAAATATTGATTGATAGTTTGCATTTGAATTTGTCTGAATACTGACTTTAATTAAAAACCATCAGGCTTGTTTTCAGTATATATAGATATGTAAATGTAGTGTTGAAACATATTGTTTGATGCTTCCGGACGAAAACTAAATTCAATAATAAGGGCAAAATGCAGCTAGTGAAGTAAGTCTGTACGCACGCATATCTACGCTCTTATCATGATGCAACGTAACATTTGTTACGTTTTTTGAATGTTACAGAGCGGAATCCCGCAAGAGCACCGCATCAGGTGGTCATAAAGGAGGAGCATATCTCAGATGACCAGCGTCCCCATGTTGAATACGAACAGCCATCACATCGGCGTAAGTATGTTTACAATGATAGATGGACCTACAATTATAAGTCCCTCATCGTTGTCCGCGGGGGTGACTATATGTTTTCATTCCGTCTGTTCTCCCGTACGCCCTTCCTTCTGTTCTATCGTCCTCTCGTTCGAGATGTTGTCCGGAACATATCTTCTATACTTTTTCACCTGGTGTTTTCAGTTTTAGTGTACAATGACATATTGGGATGGCGGAAAGCAAACTTAAGCTCACCATGACCTCACTGATACCTATGACTTTGCTTTGACCTTTGAACTTACCTTTTGAAAATTTAGAAATCATAACCAGTGGGGGACTTTGGTTTGCCTTGCAATACTTTCCCTTGTTTTACATAAAATCCTCCTTATGTATGGCTCCGCTCTGTGAGTTACGTTTAATGATTTTGATAAATCTACGTATTTTGAATACAGATGAACCTTATAAAAAGAGTAAACATAAAAAGGTGCCCGGTAGAGACAAAAAAAGAAGACACAGGAAATCTTCCAGATCCGAATCAATGTTGGAAGTAGGATATCGTCATATTGAAGAGGGTAGTAGAAGTGAGTTGTCTCCATGTTTATCACATTTACGTAAGTCCTTTAGATCGTGATTAATTACACTGAAATGGTTTTCATTTTATCAAACTATGGACAGATAGAAAATAACACAACAAACCTGAATTCAAGTATTTTATTATATTTCATTCTTTTATTACCGATACTTACGAGAATACGACAAAATCTTGCTCCGTAGTTTGTATTGGAATTTCTCTGAATTCTGACCATAATTGAAAACCACGAAAATCGTATTCAGTTAAAACATATTGTTAATCTTGGTATAGTTCATATTTTCCCATAGTACTGCTGCCTCCGGACGAAAACTAAATTGAATGATAAGGGCAAAATGCAGCTAGTGAAGTAAGTCTGTACTCACGCATATTTACGCTCTTATCATGATGCAACACAATATTTGTTACTTCTTTTGAATGGTACAGAGCGGAATCCCGCAAGAGCACCGCATCAGGTGGTCATAAAGGAGGAGCATATCTCAGATGACCAGCGTCCCCATGTTGAATACGAACAGCCATCACATCGGCGTAAGTATGTTTACAATGATAGATGGACCTACAATTATAAGTCCCTCATCGTTGTCCGCGGGGGTGACTATATGTTTTCATTCCGTCTGTTCTCCCGTACGCCCTTCCTTCTGTTCTATCGTCCTCTCGT
>NW_018407050.1:5438-48315 GCF_002113885.1 Mizuhopecten yessoensis | reverse complement strand
AAAAAAAAAAAAAAAAAATCCTTGGAAAAAATAGTAAAAAAAAATACAAACTTTGCGATATTAATATTTAAAATAGTTGTAAAATTTGTGTCAAGAAGAATTAAATATACCGTTATGGATATACACAGTATATCGAATCGAATTAAATATATGGATATACGTCTTGACCTTCAGCAACTAAAATTTGCTGCGGCAACTTGAAATAAAGCAAAACTGATACATGCATGTATGCTGATAAAGAAATGTACCAGGACTAATTTGAAGTAGACATGTCTTGAGATGAGCTGGAAAATCAAATAGAAAATTAACTAAAAGAAAAACAGAAAAAAAATACGAAAAAAAATAAAAAAAATATGAAAACACAAAAAGAAGACATAAATAATTATATAAGAACACAAAATAATCTCAATCACTCACTCATACACTCTAACACCACATTTGTATCTACAGGCATGGGTTTTTTGGTTTATTTAATGTAGTTTTTATTTGTTTTAAATGAATGTGCAGTTGGGCATTAAATGTGATAACAAAGTACATTAGTTCACAGGATACAAATATGTGGCATTTTGGTATTTCATAATAAATTATTAGTTTTTCAATAATTAAATAAATTATAACTATTGATTTACATTACTCCATCATACCTTAAGTGTGATGACCACATAAACTCCCTGGACATTTGTTGCCCTGTGATCAATCAACCTTGGTATATTATATGTAAAAATATATATACTTATCCACTATCAACAGAAATAATGAATTTATCTTACAGAATACAAAGAATACACCAACCTCATACAGCTTGTATATTTATCTATTTAAACCGTCCTGTAGCATTAATGTATTTATGCACACACTCCATCAATTGGTTGTTCTGTAAATCACTATTACTAGTGTTTCCATTTAGAATAGTACTTAAAGATATTGTATTATGGAAATCTACATTATTTAATATAAGATCCTGCATACAAGTTTGTCGTTATTCTGTATAGAGAGGACATTCAAAAAAGAAATGATAAGAGTTTCCAAATGTATGACTACAAGGACAGTTTGGACTATATTTCAAGTGATCTTTAAACAGATCATAGTTATGTTGACTAGCACCATTTCTTAATTGACACATTGATATATGACTTTTTCGTGAACCAGAGTATTTAAATACAGTTGTAAATACATTTTGTTCTGTGTCACCTACAATTATCTTTTATATTTATCTTTTAAAAGTAATAATATTTGTAATATGAGTAAGGTTATTATTGGCACTGTTCCATATGTTCATCATACTGGGGAAAAAACTATTAGCATATAGCGTGGTTCTAGGAAGGGGCACATTGAAAATTCTTGAGTGCCTAAGATTGTGTGTATTTTCTTCTGGGTTTAATATATATGGTTGAATAATTTCATGTAGATAATTTGGGGTTATTTTGTGTGTTATTTTAAGAAGAAGATGTGTTTATGTTTATCCCTCCTATTCTGTAAACTTTCCCATCCTATTACTTTATATAATATAATATAATACGACAAAATCTTGCTCCGTAGTTTGTATTGAAATTTCTCTGAATTCTGACCATAATTGAAAACCACGAAAATCGTATTCAGTAAAAACAAAATGTTTATCTTGGTAAAGTTCATATTTTCCCATAGTACTGCTGCCTCCAGACGAAAACTAAATTAAATAATAAGGGCAAAATTCAGCTAGTGAGGTAAGTCTGTACGCACGCATATCTACGCTCTTATCATGATGCAACACACTATTTGTTTTGTTACTTCTTTTGAATGGTACAGAGCGGAATCCCGCAAGAGCACCGCAGCAGGTGGTCATAAAGGAGGAGCCTATCTCAGATGACCAGCGTCCCCATATTGAACACGAACAGACATCACATCGGCGTAAGTATGTTTATATTGGTACACGGACCTACAATTATTGTACATCAAATTATCCCTAAGTATGACTTCGTTCTGTGATTTACATTTAATAACGTTGATAAATTCACTTATCTTGAATACAGATGAACCTTATAAAAAGGGTAAACATAGAGAAGCGCGCCGTGGAGACAAAAAGAGAAGAAAAAGGGAATCTTCCAGACCCGAATCAATGTCGAAAGTTGGATATCGTCATATTGAAGAGGGCAGTGGAAGTGAGATGTCTCCATGTTCATCCCAGCTACGTAAGTCCTTTAGTTTGTGATGACAAATCAGCCTTTCCAACAAATATGTGTTGTGTCGTTGGTTACATTGTCATTTCAATAAAGGAAAAGTATTGACAGAGTGGTAGGACACCCTGTTCAATTTTCTGATTAAGTAGCGTGCTTTTTATACACTCAATGAGTTAAAGTAAGTGAAATGTGTGATGTGTGCTGTAGTTTAGCAGGATTAGTTAAGGTAGCGTGGCGGACATACTATTACAAATCTGTTCACGTAATTACGTTACGTTAAGTTTGAATCTGCATTCGTCCTATTCTTAGTCCTTCGTGTATTACGAATATCTTTTACATGTTTTAACATATTCTGTATACAGTTTCATTGGATTATAGGCAAAACCAAATCGACCAGTTACGTCAATTGGAAAATCGAATGTATAAACTCCACATGACATATATTTCAGCAATAAAGCAAGAGACAATGATTTGCAATACAACAATAAAGAAAGAAGCAAGATCAGGACGACAGGACACGAGTTTCCAGCAACAAAGTAGGTGTTTATATCCAGGTATGTTTTAACTGTTTTCACAACCTTGTGAATAGTAGCTTTTAATCTATGTATGTTCGTAAAACAAAATAATTTTTAGTAGACAATTTGTGGAAAATTAATATTGAACTTAACTATTATTGCAAAAGTAAATGTATTTTGACGTAAACGACCCATATCAGTTACATGTGTTCCGCGAGAATACGATAAAGCGTGAGTACAACGTTATAACGTAAGTAATGTTTTGTAATGTGTATCCAGAAATAAAGCAGGAGATGACAATGGACAGCTCGACACTCAAGCTGGAAACAAGATCACGACCAACGGACACAAGTTCTCAGCTACACAGTAGGATTTTATTTTATATTATTACGATCAATCGCAAACAAGTCAGTGTTCCAAACATGTTTGATAGCTATTCATTGTATATATCTATCAATAAAATTAACCATTAATGTTTTTCATTCATGCATATCGCAAATTCTAACAACAATTGGTACTCTTACCAAAAAAGCGTTAAATTTGTGTATTTTTCTCCGATGGTATTACAATAGAAACATTTATCACCATTTCCATCAAATACTTTTGTTCTCAGCGACATTTAAATAGTACATGATTATTTAAAGTCAACGTGTCAGCAAACCAGAAAATAACGACTTACGTCAACGATATTTTAGAGTATTTGGAAAAGGTTCATTATAGGTACGTTTAAATGTTGATTTCTGGTCCTTATAACCGGATAATACAAACAGCATATGTACAAATTAGATCAGTATGGTCTTAAGCAATAGATTTTGCTGCAATCGGCTCTTTAACTAATAAAAATAAAAACAAGTTTCATAGCCTGTGATATGGTGTACCAATTTGGGTACTAATCATGACCGAAAGAAGAGCTATTTTTTTTTTGGAAAAAAGCACACGAGTAAAGAAGGTCTTTTTATACAATGATGCGTATTTTCAGGCATAACACTGGAGACTTATAACAAAAGTAGGAAGATTAATGAGTGAATAGGTCGTCTATTAAAACGACATAACATTATCAAGGTTAAAGCAATCAATCACCCGGATACATATAATCCAAAGGATTGATCCACATATTAAATATGATATATAGTTTGACGAATGAACAGCTTTGCAATTGTTTGTTTGTCACGAAAGTGAGCCATCATTTATGGTACTAATGTGTAAAAAATCCTGATAAAAGCTAAAACATAAATTAATATATTATATATATATTTATAAGTTCTTACAAACAAAAAAAGACTCGTCACCATAGAAAAATGAACTGGTGATGGTAGGATTAAAGTCAAATTTTCTCTCAGCGTGTCCTTCATCTACACTCTTTTACTATACTTAACAAATGTAAAACAAAATAAATAGAAAGACAATTAATGATAAAGTCCAGAAATATCTAGGTATCGTGAAATATTATGTATATAGATAACAGCATTTTGGATATAAATAAATCAAGTCAAGTCCTAAATTCTCTTTAAGGTCTTTTCTTGATTGACGTGTAGACTGTTTCAGGAGTTGAAAGTGCAGGCAGGTATATGCATTGACAGATAAGTGGTCAGGCAGAGGGTTAAAAAAAGAGCTAAATATGCTAGTATTGTGAAAGTTGCTATTAATCGCTCATGAATAGTAAATGTCCCATGGTTTGATTAACGTATTTCGGGATAATCTTATAGAGAGTTTAGTGTTGAGAGTTTAAAGTCGAGGTTCGGGAATGTGAGTCTCTGGAGAAAGAGGCAAGGGAAGGCCTTGACCGGAGGGCCAGGGATGGCACGTGTTGTGCATTATAACTAGGTCTTTAATGTTGCAACCCATATTATCTGTGTGCTTGAAGATTTGTTGTCGTGTTCCAAAACGATGCTAAAAAGTACATCTGACAAAATGTATAAAGGGAGAGAGAGTCTGCTGCAGGAAGGGGGTAAAGCATCTGATCTTCGCAGTCAAAATGCATTACAAGTTGATAAACAATGTCAACAACGCTGTGTTCAGCGTGTTATGAAACATGGTGAAAAAGGCTAAAAAATCAATTTATAAGAGCGTGATGTACTTTATTTTGTAGGTCTCGTTTCTGCTCCGGTAACACATGTGTAAAAAATACTTGCTTTAGTAAAAGAATAAACAAATCTTCCGGAAAACATTATGTGCTTATAAATGGCTGAAGTGAAAATTATTTTGACATGCAATTTTCATTTTGTTAATTACTTCCTAATGAAGTAAAAAAATATATGTTTTTTTGAGGTTATTTGACGTTATTACAATTGATGACGATAATGAAAGGCTGGACTACTACTTCAATCTTTCCAGGCAGTTTCTGCTCGTATGCAATATCTTACCCTGATTTAGTAAATCAACACGACAGCATCGTCATAAGCGTTCACCTATTAGTAGTACCTATATCATAATTTCTTGGTAAGATGTGAAGGGCGATTATTTTTTATTGTGCTCATAACTGCGTCTTGTTAGTTTGTCCCACTTAAAAAACGTGACAATACTTTACACGACGAGCATCTTCGACAAAGCAGAAATCGTAAACCCTTTTGGAACATTTAGTCTTATTCTTGTTGCCATTTTTTCTTTTTTCCCCCTAATGTTTCGGTATCATTATTCACTTTGTTTGACACTTCGAAATTTGTTTTAACCCAATGGACATTTCTATATGGTTAACACTGTCTCGAAAAGAATCTTAGTTGTGAAATGTCATATAATCACTTAATATCATCAATGAGGTCACTAAAATATAATTATTTTACGTCCGTCCGTCTCGGGTCTCTGCAAATGGAGTTCCTCAATTTAATGAATAATTGTATTAGCTTAAAATGGGAAATACAAATTGTAATACATCAAACTATCCCCTGTTCCATGTTTGCGAATTAATCCACACTTGGTTTGGGTAAGTTTGGTTTAGTATTGNCTTTAACGTCCTATCAACAGCTATGGCCTTTTAAGGACTGCCTCCCTTGCGTGCAAGTTGCATGTGTGTGGTGTATGCTAGTGTGTTTTTGTTTTAGTGTGCGATATGTTCGTGTTTGTCTCCCTGTGATAGCGCGGTATTGATGCCGACTTTATAGTGCTACCTCACTGAAACATACTTCAGACGACACCGAGCAGGACCACCCACCCTGTCACATTATACTGACAAAGGGCGAACCAGTCGTCACACTCCTAAATTGCTAAGCGTTAAGCAAGAATAGAAACTACCATTTTTACAGGCTCTGGTATGTCTCGGTCAGGGGCAACCCAGAGCCTTCCTCATAGGGGCAAACTAAAAGCCAAAAGTGAGGCATTGTCAAGGGAGACATTAGAAATAAGAAAGTTGTTTAGAACGAAGAGAAAAGATAAGTTCCCAAATATAGTCGCCTGTTACGATCATGCCATTGGGACAGCAGGTATTATTCTTACATCCTACCTGCAGGAACATTTATCCACACAGAAAAAAGAAGGAAAATGCAAAACAATATTATCGGTATTTTATTGGTATTACTAACATGTTACAATTGTGTGACCGCAAAACGCACCAAAACACCGTGCGCATACCGTGCATATACGATCACACACCGTCCGCACATCGTCCACACATGGTGTGCACAACTATGCAATTTAACAATCGTTCGCCCCATTGTGCGCTTCTCTCTGCACAACTGTGCGATTTGGTACAATTTGTTGATCAACATTGCGGAATGAAAAAATTGAGGAAGGCTCGTATGCAATAATGTACACTGTATATATATATTACTGTAATTCTCTCATCTCTATAATTAAGATTATGTACAATTTTACAATGCGTGTAACACAGTATACAGTGACCGTTAGACTGTCAATAATTGGTTTGGCTCCTCGGTAACAGAACAGGTAAATAACAATTGAATGAGTGACCGGAGTTTTACCTAACACATAGAGCTCTGACACATAGAGCTGGACGATTAATATTTGTTATTTGCATTCGCTTAGGTCTATAGCTCCCATTCACCTGGTTTTCACACCTTGGCGAGTTACGTATGTGCCCCGGGCGGGGGAAAATTACGGTCCAGGTTCAAAGTGGCTATGTTTACCTGTGTTGCCGAGACTGTGTTGTAATTTTACATGTGTTGATTAAGGTCCTTTCGAAAAAAAACCGAAATCACCATTTCTAAATTTAAGAAAGTATAGACAGAAAGATAAGCTTATAGATGTATCTTGAATATAGAAACATACTAAAAAATCAAGTTTATATGTTTAAACACGAAACCGTATTTATTGTTGAGCCATTCCTCAATTTACACCAACCGCAATTGTTATCGCACAACGTTCGTCGATCGTCCGCACAAATGTGCGCAAGCAATGATCGTCCAATTTTTATCGTTCGCACTTCGTGCACACATCGGTCACACACACTTTTTTTATATATTTTTTTTATAGAAAGGAGTGCTACATTTAGAGACGCTACTGCTGCTGCTGCTGCTGCTGCTGCTGCTGCTGCTGCTGATGGTGATGATGATGATGATGATGAACGTGAATTTCAACAGGTATGCTATTTCAAATATATACTTAAATAGTTTTTTTCCTCGGCAAACGCCAAATGCCTATGTCAGTGTTTTCTATTGTTTGTCACAACCCCGGCTCTGACTTTGCGGCTATAGAATCACGTGGATATGTTGTCGACGAAGCTTTTTTTTGCTAATATTTTGCCTTTGTTTTACGATTTTGAATTCGTATAACAGGAAATGCATTTCACTAACAACTTTAAAGCTATATCCAGAGAAAAACTGATATATCACAATACTTTTTATCATTGTAGGCATATTGTTCAAGGAGTATCACAAACCTTGTTTATTAATGGATCAAAACCTCGACTGTAAGATCAATATTAGAGTATCTGGAAATTCAATCTGGACGAACATATTTCGGAAATTCAGTCATAATCTTTGTATGATGGATTGAACTATTGATTTTCCAGAATTATCTTAAAAATATGCTATTTTAGTCAATATAACCTATTCCCACGAAATTAATCTTGACCAAAGTCGGAATATATATTCTACCCTTTCACAGTACGAAAGGTACCAACACTTCTGCTAAATTGTGTTATACAAGTTGTACATGTTATGTGTTATTTAAAAAGAAAATATGTGTGACCACACAACGCACCAAAATAGCGTGCGAACATCGTGCATACATCGCCCACACACCGTCCGCACACCGTCGGCACATCGTCCACACATAGTGCTCACAACTGTGCGATTTAACAATCGTTCGCCAAGTTATGTGCTTCTCTAAGCACAACTGTGCGATTTGGTACAATTGGTTGATCAATATAACGGAAAGGAAAAAGCTGGAACCCTCGTATGGAATAAGGGACACGTTATATAAAATATCCTCATCAAACAAACACTACTTTGTTCAATCTTACAGTGCATGTTACACAGCATAACAGTGACTGTTGATTGTCAAGAATGGGTTTAGCCCCCTTATAACAGAACGGGTAAATAACATTTTGATGATTGACCGGAGTTTTACCTGGTCTGTGCCTGGCAAAGAGAGCTGATATGTGATACCGTATGACCGTATGAAAACACAACTGGACGTAAAGTATTTGTTGCTTGCAATTGTTTTTGTCTATAGCTCCCCTTCTCAAAGCAAAATAAATGTAATATTCGTCGGAAGGTGCAATGCATAGCGTATTCGGTTTTTACACGACCTGTGTTCGATTTTCCCATCGGATGTGGAAAGGTACCGGTCACCTGTACGGCCGCATGGTTCCCTCGGGTTCCCCGGTTTCCTCCGACATAACGACCCTCATGTGCGCTTTAATTATAGCCAACCAAAGGAATTAATTCATACTGACAAAACCTGTGTCATATTCGTTGATTAATGTAAAACATAAATATATCACTATTAAAAATATTGTTAGTCAACTCTGTTCTGTAAATGTATCCAACCGGCTTAGGTTGCAGTGTACAGTAGCGTACGGTGGCCATTGGTGATATTTTTGTACAATGAATAACCCCTGTAATATTACATGTATCAAAACTTAAAAACGAAATCAGCACTAAAATTGGCATATGCATGATGAAATGGACTTCACATTTACATACAAAAAAAAATAGAATTTGGTTTGAGACTACATTTTTGGCCATTTACAAATCTGTGTGTACACAACAAAAGCTAGCTTTTCATGTAGTCTATTTTTGTACTCCAGTTAAACGACCTATGCTAAACGTGAGTATTTCTGTTACCGAGATTGTTATAATTAATTTAAGACAGGTTTTGAGAAAAACAATACCACTTGCGTGGGTCAAATTTTGGGTTAAAAATCAAGTTTCTTTTGCATTTTTTGGCGTTTTTTGATGTGGTAACCATGGTTTTCACAACTCCTTAATCTGGAGAAATCACTTTTTGATAAGAAAAAAATATCTTCTAAAAAACCCATTTTCAAAATGTAGTTTATAAATATATATAAATATATATGTAGGTGTGTTACGCAGGATGAATCAGCTATCCATGTTTATCTGAGACATGCCCTTTATTTTTAGGATCAATCAATTTCTACTGTACTCTGCTACCTTAAATCATCATTATTATTTAACTTTAGAATTATATCACTGTTTGATATCTTTTTCTGGAATTTTTTAATGTCATCACGTTGTTGATTGGTAGTTTTATGAGATTCGTTTTAAATCTTATAGTTTCGATTAAGACTGGCCCAGAGACGGGACGCTAGACAACACCTGGAAGACACATTTGGCGGCATAGAGAACCACCATTACTGTACCAATGTCAAAGCCTATCTAAACATGATTTTGGAAAATCTGCCACCAGAACAATATGAAAAAACAGGTATAAAAAGCCGCTTACAAAATATATTGCAAATGGAAAGAGTATTTTGCAAGGTACCTGTAATACCAATATTGCAAATAAGAAAGAAGTTCATAAGCTAACTTTCAATAGTATCTAATTTTAGCCACACTTGTCTTTATGAGACCAGATATTGGGATATTTGCAACAATCGGTAGATATATATGTGACTGTTTTGTTACTTCGCAACAGTTTGATACACTTTCACGAATGACTATTTCAGAGATAATGACAGAAGACCCCTTCTTCGACAAACTGATAGACAGAATTACCAATGAGCCTAACCCAAAGACACTGTTTGCAATTTTACATCGTCGGGGAGTAATCACGCGTGAAGATATATGTTGCATCATGCATCCCCTTAGCAGCGATTCGGCCCAAATATTCAACCTCATAGAAGTACTGAAACGGAAACCGAATTGTCGTACAGCAATTGAAACAGCAGTGCGCGACTGTTTACAAGATGAACTTCTTAGTGGAGGTAAGAAACCTATATGTAGTGTATTTTATCCTGGCGCTCTTTGAATACTGATGATACACACACGACATGCAGGATAATATACAAATCATTATTTAAATTTACACTGAGCAATTTGATTATTTAAATACTATTTGATCCAAACACAGCTGTTTTGACGCGCTTGCTATGAATTGGCGTCATTGTTATTATATTGTCTATCCAAAACAATATTTAACTGAAAGCAACATATTGTAGAAGTATTTGTGTTTTAAAGTGCTGTTTTAAATTTTCTTCTCTGTAGAACCTGTTGAAACGGCACGATTAAATCAGGAAAACGCCTTGTGCTTTGGAGACTTACTTAAACTTGAACATTTCTTTGAGAGTGAAGATAGTTCAAACTCTGAAAATTTAACCGGGAAGCGGTGGAGCTGTTTACATCATGCTGCAGCCGACGGGGATTTAAGTCTCTATACACAACTTGAATCTTTATTTCTTGGAGAGATAGAGGATCAGGAAAAATATACATACATCCAAAGACATAGAGACGAGAAGAAAAATACGGTTTTGCATGGTGCAGTTGAATACGGTAACGATGAAGGGTGTGGCTATCTATGTAGACAGTACCCACAACTAACCAAATCTCGTAACGTCTTGCATCAGGAACCGATTCACCTGGCTATCGCTAAAAACAAAACTGATACAAACTGTCTGAAACAATTAATGGAAACTAACATTAGAACAGATCAACGAGCTGGGAATGTCATTGATGAAGTAGCAGCAGAGAGCATACAGCGTCTGCTACTCCTGACCTATACGTGTGACAATGTCGCAGTCATGAAGTACATGTTTGAGAAATATCCATATCTCGAAAATCACAGGGGGTTACATGGCAGATTGCCGATCCATTCTGCAGCCGCGAATGGAGGTCTCGAATGTGTTAGATATTTAAAGCAACATATGATAGAAGACCTTGACGGTAATCAAAGAAATGATGTCATCCAACGGTTGACAGATGACCACAGCAGCAACGTTTTACATATTGCATGTGAAGCCGGGTCACTAGATGTAATCGGCTATATAATCAATCAGTACCCTAGCCTACTTCACACCAAGGGTCGTCGAGGATTGGAGCCCATTTTTTACGCAGTGCAAGGCCAAGGTTCATTACAAACTTCTGTAAAAGTATTTGATGCTATAAGTGAGAAGAAGTCATCGAAACAAATATTAAATTATTTGATCAAAACTAGAAACCCAAAAGAAAACACTGTTCTACATCAAGCATGTACGTTAGGGAAAACGGATATCGTGGCATATCTACTTGAACATTACCCATCTTTGGAGGACGCACAAGGATCATCCGGTATGTCACCTCTGCATTCAGCTTCGATGACTGACGGGACATTAGAGTGTTTTCAATACATTCTCAATACAATAATTCAAAGTAGAAGTTATGATAACCAGATAGATTATCTCTCAAGAACAAGGGACGATAGAAACAGGACCGTTCTTCACGTAGCATGTCGATATGGAAGAACAGACATTGTTGAATATCTTCTCACAGCATATCCATCTCTAATCGATGTGAGAGGATTGAAAGGAAGACTACCAATACACAGTGCAGCAGAAAAGGTAGGGTCTTTTGAATGTTTTCAATATATTTTTGGATCTTTACTGCGAAATAAAAGTAGCGAGGAGCAGCTAGATTATCTGACACGTACAAGGGACAAACTTGATAGCACTGTACTACATGTAGCATGTTCTTACGGAAGGAAAGATATTGCTGAATATCTACTTACAAGATATCCATCACTGATTGATGTAAAAGGGTTTAACGGAAGACAACCAATACACAGAGCAGCAGAAAAGGAAGGGTCTTTGGAATGTTTTCAATATATTCTTGGATCTTTACTGCGAAATAAAAGTGACGAGGAGCAGCTAGATTATCTGACACGTACAAGGGACAAACTTGATAGCACTGTACTACATGTAGCATGTTCTTACGGAAGGAAAGATATTGCTGAATATCTACTTACAAGATATCCATCACTGATTGATGTAAAAGGGTTTAACGGAAGACAACCAATACACAGAGCAGCAGAAAAGGAAGGGTCTTTGGAATGTTTTCAATATATTCTTGGATCTTTACTGCGAAATAAAAGTGACGAGGAGCAGCTAGATTATCTGACACGTACAAGGGACAAACTTGATAGCACTGTACTACATGTAGCATGTTCTTACGGAAGGAAAGATATTGCTGAATATCTACTTACAAGATATCCATCACTGATTGATGTAAAAGGGTTTAACGGAAGACAACCAATACACAGAGCAGCAGAAAAGGAAGGGTCTTTGGAATGTTTTCAATATATTCTTGGATCTTTACTGCGAAATAAAAGTGACGAGGAGCAGCTAGATTATCTGACACGTACAAGGGACAAACTTGATAGCACTGTCCTACATTTAGCATGTCGATACGGAAGGAAAGATATTGCTGAATATCTACTTACAAGATATCCATCACTGATTGATGTAAAAGGGTTTAACGGAAGACAACCAATACACAGAGCAGCAGAAGAGAAAGGGTCTTTGGAATGTTTTCAATATATTCTTGGATCTTTACTGCGAAATAAAAGTGACGAGGAGCAGCTTGATTATCTAACACGTACACGGGACGATAACAATGAGACTGTTCTACATGTAGCGTGTTCACATGTAAGGACGGGTATTGCTAAATATGTACTCGAAAAATATCCATCACTCATTAATGTAAAAGGATGCCAAGGTGAAAAACCAATACATTATGCAGCAGGTGAAAATGCAACTCTTGAATGCTTTTTATCTATCCTCTCTATCACTTGCCCTAAAGGTAGGGTAATGCAGCGCTTTGACTATCTCACAAACACCAGAAATGATAACAACGACACCGTTTTACACTTGGCTTGTAAATACGGAAATAAAGACATAGTTCAGTATCTTCTCGATAAACACCCATCACTGATTGATTTGAAGGGAGCTAACGGTATGACACTTTTGCATTCGGCAGCAACGGAGCGTGGATCACTGAACTGTTTTAAGTATATCTTGCATAAATGTTGTAGAAAAAAACCTACAGATGAACAACATACATTTTTTAAATCAACTGTGGACGATCAAAATAACATAGTTCATGCTTTAGCTGTCAAGTGTGAAAGGGAAGATATCTTAACATTCCTCAAAAGGAATTATAAATCAGTTATATAACCGATTTACACAAATATTATCTCTAATGAAGTTTAGCATCCATGGCTAATTTATGTGGATGAATATTTTGGTATAACAATTACAATTCGCAACAACAGAGCACGTTCTTATCAATAAATCCTGCGTAGTTTAAATACGAATAGAACGGATAAAGAAATAAAAACACATTTAGAATCAACACTGGATGACCAAAATAACACAGCGCATGCCTCAGCGTGGAGGCCTTGGAACAAAATATCATAACATGCCTATGAAGGAAATATCTATTCCTGAAATAACCTTTTACAAACTATCTACAATAAGATTCATCAGTTTGGAAATATCAATGTTTTACCTTCTACACAAACAATGTAAGTATTAAACGTTTCGCAACGTTTCAAAACCGACTGGTCCCGTCGTCAATTGATTACAAATTATTACAAATTAATTCAGTTTCTGGGCAGAAATTTAACTTACATTTGGATACTTTCTATATACATAGATTTCCAATTTACTTTGAATACTAGGAACACCTGCCATTAAAGTATTTCAATACGGTATTTTCCTTGAGGAGGGCCCGTCTGAGTTGACGTAGAATATTACATACGCCAATGATTTAATGGGTGACTTTTATACGATTTCTGAGACAAACCACAGCACTGGACTGTAGAATCAGTTTAATGGCCAAGACAATCCGGGAATCAATTGCTTTTCAAACTGATTTTAAAAAGTTCAGATTTAGTAATAAGAGCAAATGTCAATTGATATTTTATGAGTTTGGAACTACAATTACAATGCAATTATCATTTCGGTGCACAGAATGTACTTCCGTTGTTGATAGATTTTTTTATGTTTTTAGTTTTAACAAATATTTGAATAACAAGTTATTGTTTTAGTTGAATAATGTGACAAGAATCTCAATAGAATGAAAATGGTTTTTGACCTTTGCATTTTTAAATAGGTCCAGGATATTTACCCCTGTTACCTTTAACATGAAGTAAATTCATTTCAGCCATGTGCCCTTGAAAGAGAGACTAGGTCTTTCTTTCAAAAAGTTAGTAACCACTCTTTCGAGCATGTTACAGGTCAAATATCAAGACTCCATACCTTGGAGAACTTGAAAATAAGTTTCTCAAATATGTTTCCTTGAAACAGAACTTTTGAAATGTGACCCCTACTGAAAACCGAAAGTTGAAAGAGAAATATACGCCTTGGTGTCCTCTACATCATTCCAGAATATGAAGCTAATATCTCCAATATTCTGGTTTCAAAAAGGTTAACTTTTTAATATTCGGCATTTGTGATCTTGAAAATAGGTCAAGGTAGTTCATTTTTACAAATCTGATGGCCAATCATCTCAGCTTGTTAGAGATCAAATATCAAGCCCTTTAAACTTCGCTGGAGTCTTTTTAAGTTCGGTACCCAAGAAAACGAAATTGATCCCTACCGAAAACTGAAGAATGGCGTTTGATACAAAAACGTTTCTTCGCAAAGTTTTGTATTTTTACTTGACACAGCATAAGTAAAGATGAAACTGATGGCTTCAGGTGTTATTGAGTAATCGCAATAATAGAAATGATGGATATGACGACATGGCGGCCATCTAGGATTTTTGATCAAGTCAAATGTCTTGACTGGCTGAAATCTGCTTACAAAAGCATCACAATAAAACGGTTTTAATATATTGTTGGCTATCCAAAGGAAATATTTAAAATGGCGTAAGACGAACAGTAAACGTTTTAGAAACAATGAAGACATCAAATTGATCAGAATGGTTGTTTCAGAAAAAAATTAAACCGGTGAAAATGTGACCTTTGACACGTAAGCGTAATGATATGATGTAATGAAAAAAATGTTAGCCTTGAATCTGATCTACATCGATATAATTGCATGAATAGATTTTGAATTTGTGCCTTTAAAACTTTGATATATGACCTCATGGCGACCATATTGGATTTCTGACCTAATTGGAAATGTTGCATTGATACCTTCTAATCAGGTCCTACACTAACCCTAAAACTAAGAACACATTTGCTACAAATCAAAAGAAAAGGACGCCACAATTATATGGCAGAATAATAAGGATAATAAGAAAAAGAAGAATTAAAATGCAAATAATAGGTTGTTTCTCCAGATTATATCATTCTCAAAGCTCTAAGTAAAAAATACGATGCAGTTACCTTTATCCACACTTTATGTAAATATGTACAAAGGTATTAACTAAGCACATGCGATTTGATCCATACCTACATAAGTGGATTTAGCATAATACTAAATGTTATATCAACCTGTATACTTGATATGACCCTTACTTATATTGCATTTTTTATACTTGATATGACCCTTACTAATATTGCATGTTTTTATACTTGATATGACCCTTACTTATATTGCATGTTTTTATTTTCGTAATTAAGAAGTAATTCAGAAATGAGTCAGAAGATCATGTAATGACCGTCTCTGAACAGTCATTGCAAAGGTTACGTTTATGACGTCTAATTGTATATGACGTCACACGCACCGGAAACAAATATCCCTGTATAATAATACTATGGTTGCTACATACTTTCAGTAGTTATATTCAGTACGAATATAACAAGTGTAACTATTCAGTTATTGTTTTCTGTTGTTTTCTTGTTAACATTATATAAGCAAAATCAATAATATTTTATTCATTGCGGTAATTTAAACCAAAGCTTATTGATGTTGTTTACTTTGCGGTTGTTTTTTTTTTGCTTTTTTGCCCGAAGTGAGTGTATGCCGTTGTGTGGCCTATATCGTCTGTCTGTCAACTTTTCACCAAAACACCACCTATTCCAGAATGATTGAATGGATTTTAAACAAATTTGGTGTTGAGCTAGAGAAAGAGGTGCTGCACCCAATACGGGAACCCTTTTTTTAAATTCTACTTCTTGAGTATCGTTAAAGGGATTTTAATCTAAACTTGTCTGGATCGTCTTTGGATTGGGATGCATGGTAAATATATAAAATATTTTTCCATGAGGACAAGCTAAATTTGGACCTAAATTTGTCTGGATCATCCCGGGGACATACAAGTTTAAGGTTTACTTAGGTGTAATATTCACACAACAAATCTAGGAAATATGTTTTTGAAACCCATTTTCTGTTTCATATAAAAACTATATCAGGTGAGCTATTTGTTTAAAGATCAATGGTGCAATGGAGTGTGTATATTGCAAGGCATGCTTCGAATTATCAAATATTTCACATATTTACTGTACCATGAAATTTATATTGTGTACATTGTGTTTACAACAATGAAACATTATTCAGATCCTTAGAAACTTAGAATGTGATGATTACTGTATTGTTACAATAACCAAGCGGTATGTTATTCCGATTTGACTCGTTACACTTAGATCTTTTGAGTGTAACAAACAAAATCAAGATCAGAGGTTATTGAAAGAATCAAATCCATGTTGATTTGACTCGTATTTTTGTACGTTTTGTTATAATACAACTGATTACGTACTCTATATAAATAACAAGTTTACACGTTGGATTTAAATAATGTTAGGCTAATAATATTAGCTATGTTACTGTTATTGACCCAATATAAAGAAAGTTAAAACAGAAGGTTAATACTTGCATATACAATAGATTTATCCCGTCGATGAAATTGTTTGTTAATCTGTTTTACTTTTATTGCGAGTAAAACATATTGTCCTTATTGTTAATCACCTTTAGAGGATTAGACTGCGTCTGCTGAAATAAAACTAACATTCTCACGAGTAATTGTAAGTGTATGAAAGGCGGGAATTCTCATTAATACGAGTGAAGTACGTCATCAATTCTGCGCCATGTCCAGATATACACGTTGTTTGTAACTTGTAGACTTGCAACTTTCACTTAGGTACTAACGTGCTATTATTTATATATTCATAAACGTATGAATGAAACCACTCTTGTATTATGATGGCGGGACTTCTTCAAGGCTATAACTGTGCCCCATTAAAGCATATTAAGTGCGAAGTTTGTTTTGAAAAAAATGTCTTATTACACATGTGTTATGCCAATAGTATGTGTTTTTAATGTGTTTATTCACTGCTGATGTTCTAAATAACATAATTATTTGGTAATGTGTTATGCGTTTTGTCATTGGTTTTGATTAATCAAATTCGTAAAGCAGATTGGATGGAACTTACCATGATGTCATACGGTACACAGGTTACACGTACACTTGTTTTGACAGGTAGTTACGTATACGATTTAGTTGTACGTGTTTAAATGAAGCTTGCTAAACCTCTCTATTATTGGACGTGTTACATGAAACAGCTGTTGAAATACAATATCACGAGATCTTGATTACCCTCGATATTTAAAGCTGTGTGTTTACCTTCAAACGAACTTTTCGATTGACAATCAAACTCTTTGATTTGCAAAAAAGTCTATTGCGTCATACAATGTTAACTGTTTTAATACATGTGAAAGGTAATTTCGTGAGTTAACCAGTTTGAAATTATCTCCAGTCATACAGAGGGTTTTGACATCAATGCAATGTTTGAGTCTATGAAAAGATTTATGATAAAAACACATTGAAGGTTAGTTTATGAGAGTTTGAAATATTTTGTTTTATAATATAGATAGTTAGGTTTTTTCTATATCTGTGTTACATCATTTCATCTGTTAAAAGCTAATACTTAGTCTTATATATTTGTGTAAATGTACAAGTGAAATATGATTTCACAAGTTGTAAATATTGTAAATTTTTATGTCAGCCATATGAGATATGAGACCTGTGACTGAATGTGTTGTCGCATAAAGTATATAATCCCCTGATTTCTAAAAGATGTGTTAGAGGAATACAAATATTATGCTTATTGTTATATTCGTGGTGCGATACATTCGATATTGTGTACTCTGTTACAATAAACACGTATATGTTATATCGACCTCAGCGGAGGTTAATATAATGCTATAACATTATTTAGTGAAATTAACCATGTATTGTGCATTTTGTGTGATCATGTGCTAGTTGTGTTGTTATTTGATCAAGATCTCTTGTAATGTACACGTTGTGTTACAATTATAACAGATTTTTTACGGGGAAATACAATCACAATGCCCACCATTATTTTTTGTGTATGCAGTGTACATAATCTCAAAATATTACACTAATACAATGATAGTATCCATGGCGTGATAACTCTTATATTAAGTATGCTTTTATATTGTCAATAAAATATGTTATTGTAATGCTTAGATCCATGTCAACAAGAATGTTGTATTGTGTACACTGTGTTTAAATCGGCTGACATCATGTAACATTATATATATATATATATATATATATATTCCTTCAAGTAGAATTGTACACATAATACAAAAATACGATTTGTTATCGTACATGTACTTGATGTTTTTATGTCATGTATTGACGTCGTATATGCAATCCAAATCTGCCTAATCCGTATTTTCCACATTTGTACTACATTATGTATGCATTGAAAACAAATCAACACAAAAGAGTAATATGTTTTTATTATCTCATTGTTGTACAAGTTATCGTTTAGTCAAGGATATTTTTTCCTTAAATTAAAATCATAAACGACATTAAAAACTTAAAACTCAAAATGACATAAAGATGTATTTAATTTTTGAAAGTGCTAGAATAATGTACAGTACAACTGTTTTTGTTGGATGCATGTATACATCATAATGCTGATCCCGGAGCATGTAGTACTTACTATATCAGCTTGAAAGTTGTAATTTACTTTTCCCAAAACCTGTGACGGATACGTATACTTATACTACGGTGAGTGCAATTCATTTCAATTGAGAGAGTTTGAAATATTGTTACTTTTAAAGTATTTAATAGAAAACAAAATGTTTTTCGAGATTTTTCAATTTCAGTCATTTCTATTACAAATGCACTTTTTGATAATACGTAGCCAAAACTCCCTGTTAATAAGGTAATCGCTTTACGTTTATAATATTTTTTTTGTTTATTTTTATACGTGTTTTGATTGTAACATTCCAAGTCGAAATATTTAAATCTAGTTTTCCTTTAATTTTTTCAATTTTGTTAAAACTACGACTCTTGGGCAGACTGAAATTATAAGTAAACATATGCTAACATTCGACATTGTCGAAATCTAGAAGTGCACGTGTAATATCTTAACATCATTTAATGATGAGCTTGATATTATTTTTAATAGATCTTGTATATTACACGGCGTGCTATAATACGTTAATATATAATGGATTTTAAAGTTGCTTAGTTTTTGTTTGATGACATATTACGTAGGTATACCAAATGCAAATTTGAAGTGGCTGGATATTCTGACGGAGGGGGTACGGTATATAAACTGAGGTTACTACCCCGTATTGTCACTTCAGATATCCTGCACACTTACACAGTTTTACATCTTTTCCTCATATTTTGTCGTTTCGGAATGTCAAGGTTAACACGTATTTTGTGAAGTCTTTATGTACAGAACAACAAATGTATTACGTCTATTATTTAGCAGATCGCGACCAAATACAACGTTTCTTATATGAGAGTAAAAAGTATTTTTCATATATGTATATTGAACTTCGAGAATAATTACTATATCTCAAGTATATATATCAGAGTTTCAGATATGCAAATTCATACATAGTGATGTGCTCATTAGAGAAAACAGTTATTGTGTTTTGAGGAGTGATACCCAGATATCTCCAACACACACATAACGGGTTTTCAAACGTTCGCCTCCATGTGACGGATGCCTAACATTTTGTTATGATACATGTAGCTTTATCTTAAACCCATTACTTTTGTTTAACTTTGAGGTCTTACATGATCTACCGCAAAAATAAGCCGACGTTTGTACGTTTAAGAAGTGTTTTATGCAAAATAAATTGTGTCCTTTATAACATGTCGTCTTGTTAGTTGTGTGAACTATAATTTGTCTTGGGGAACTGTGTTGGGTCAGCTTCGACATAATCTTCTAGTAATATAGTAAATAAAAAGACTGTTATACACAGAAGTACCTACAAATATAGTGTATAAAATAACACCTACTAGGTAAACAAATGTATGTTTCAGGTTACATAATTGAGTAGGGCGTAAGGGATTTTTTTTTTTTGTAGAAATTGCCAAAATCGCTTAACACAGTTATTCTCACCAATATCATTCATTTTTCATTATATTTTGAGGTCTTTCAAATAGTAAAACGGGGTTTCAATTTTGTTATGATAACTGCATGTGAAATAGTGAGGAGTCATAAAGACAACGGCAATATCGGTACGTTCGAATTGGACGTTCACGTTAGTTCTAGTGAGATAAATATGGTAGGATCTAAGGAAAAAAACGGTTTGGGTACCTGAAACATAATATAAATACTTATTTATTTGTCTCATGTCAATGTTAATTACAGACCTCTTTATACACTTATTAAAACGTGAGATAAATATTACTTGCAAATGGTATTGTTATTTACAGAACTATTTCTACAGACAGTCGTCAGATCAATATTACTAACTGGTGTTAATTTAAATTACAGAATTTTGTATTTAGACAGGAAAAACGGAGATAAAAAGTCCCTGCTAATATTAATGTTTATTTCAGAACTTTTAATGTAAACATTGAAACGACAAGAAAATAGTCCTAACTAGTGTTGATTTCAAAAACATATCTTTTTATTCCGACAGTGAAACCTCATGTAAATAGTAGTTACTAATGTTAATATAAATTACAGAATTTCTTATTCAGACAGTAAAACGTCAAATAAGTAGGACTTACTGATGTTAATATAGATTACAGAACTCTTTATACAGACAGTAAAACGTCAGATAAAAATGACTTAGTGATGTTACATGTAATGTAAATTACAGAACTCTTTATACAGACAGTAAAACGTCAGATAAAAATGTCTTACTGATGTTAATATAAATTACAGAACTCTTTATACAGACAGTAAAACGTCAGATAAAAATGACTTACTGATGCTAATATAGATTACAGAACTTTTTATTCAGACAGTAAAACGTCAAATGAGTAGGACTTACTGATGTTAATATAAATTACAGAACTCTTTATACAGACAGTAAAACGTCAGATAAAAATGACTTACTGATGCTAATATAGATTACAGAACTTTTTATTCAGACAGTAAAACGTCAAATGAGTAGGACTTACTGATGTTAATATAAATTACAGAACTCTTTATACAGACAGTAAAACGTCAGATAAAAATGACTTACTGATGCTAATATAGATTACAGAACTTTTTATTCAGACAGTAAAACGTCAAATGAGTAGGACTTACTGATGTTAATATAAATTACAGAACTCTTTATACAGACAGTAAAACGTCAGATAAAAATGACTTACTGATGCTAATATAGATTACAGAACTTTTTATTCAGACAGTAAAACGTCAAATAAGTAGGACTTACTGCTGTAAATGTAAATTACAGAACTCTTTATACAGACAGTAAAACGTCAGATAAAAATGACTTACTGATGCTAATATAGATTACAGAACTTTTTATTCAGACAGTAAAACGTCAAATAAGTAGGACTTACTGCTGTAAATGTAAATTACAGAACTCTTTATACAGACAGTAAAACGTCAGATAAAAATGACTTACTGATGCTAATATAGATTACAGAACTTTTTATTCAGACAGTAAAACGTCAAATAAGTAGGACTTACTGCTGTAAATGTAAATTACAGAACTCTTTATACAGACAGTAAAACGTCAGATAAAAATGACTTACTGATGCTAATATAGATTACAGAACTTTTTATTCAGACAGTAAAACGTCAAATAAGTAGGACTTACTGCTGTAAATGTAAATTACAGAACTCTTTATACAGACAGTAAAACGTCAAATAAAAATGACTTACTGATGCTAATATAGATTACAGAACTTTTTATTCAGACAGTAAAACGTCAAATAAGTAGGACTTACTGCTGTAAATGTAAATTACAGAACTCTTTATACAGACAGTAAAACGTCAAATAAAAATGACTTACTGATGCTAATATAGATTACAGAACTTTTTATTCAGACAGTAAAACGTCAAATAAGTAGGACTTACTGCTGTAAATGTAAATTACAGAACTCTTTATACAGACAGTAAAACGTCAAATAAAAATGACTTACTGATGCTAATATAGATTACAGAACTTTTTATTCAGACAGTAAAACGTCAAATAAGTAGGACTTACTGCTGTAAATGTAAATTACAGAACTCTTTATACAGACAGTAAAACGTCAAATAAAAATGACTTACTGATGCTAATATAGATTACAGAACTTTTTATTCAGACAGTAAAACGTCAAATAAGTAGGACTTACTGCTGTAAATGTAAATTACAGAACTCTTTATACAGACAGTAAAACGTCAAATAAAAATGACTTACTGATGCTAATATAGATTACAGAACTTTTTATTCAGACAGTAAAACGTCAAATAAGTAGGACTTACTGCTGTAAATGTAAATTACAGAACTCTTTATACAGACAGTAAAACGTCAAATAAAAATGACTTACTGATGCTAATATAGATTACAGAACTTTTTATTCAGACAGTAAAACGTCAAATAAGTAGGACTTACTGCTGTAAATGTAAATTACAGAACTCTTTATACAGACAGTAAAACGTCAAATAAAAATGACTTACTGATGCTAATATAGATTACAGAACTTTTTATTCAGACAGTAAAACGTCAAATAAGTAGGACTTACTGCTGTAAATGTAAATTACAGAACTCTTTATACAGACAGTAAAACGTCAAATAAAAATGACTTACTGATGCTAATATAGATTACAGAACTTTTTATTCAGACAGTAAAACGTCAAATAAGTAGGACTTACTGCTGTAAATGTAAATTACAGAACTCTTTATACAGACAGTAAAACGTCAAATAAAAATGACTTACTGATGCTAATATAGATTACAGAACTTTTTATTCAGACAGTAAAACGTCAAATAAGTAGGACTTACTGCTGTAAATGTAAATTACAGAACTCTTTATACAGACAGTAAAACGTCAAATAAAAATGACTTACTGATGCTAATATAGATTACAGAACTTTTTATTCAGACAGTAAAACGTCAAATAAGTAGGACTTACTGCTGTAAATGTAAATTACAGAACTCTTTATACAGACAGTAAAACGTCAAATAAAAATGACTTACTGATGCTAATATAGATTACAGAACTTTTTATTCAGACAGTAAAACGTCAAATAAGTAGGACTTACTGCTTTAAATGTAAATTACAGAACTCTTTATACAGACAGTAAAACGTCAGATAAAAATGACTTACTGATGCTAATATAGATTACAGAACTTTTTATTCCGACAGTAAAACGTCAAATAAGTAGGACTTACTGCTTTAAATGTAAATTACTGAACTCTTTATACAGACAGTAAAACGCCAAATAAAAATGACTTACTGATATTATTATAAATTACAGAACTCTTTGTACAGACAGTAAAACGTCAAATAAATAGGACTTACTGATGTTAATAAAAATTACAGAACTCTTTATACAGAAAATAAAATGTCAAATAAATAGGACTTACTGATGTTAATGTAAATTACATAGCTTTATTTAGACAATAAAACGTCAAAACAATAGGACTTACTGATGTTAATATAAGTTACAGAACTCTTTGTACAAACAGTAAAACGTCAAATATATAGGAAATACTGATGTTAATATAAAATACAGAACTTGTTAAAGAACTTTGAAAGCAAGAAATTAAGTAATATATCCATCAAATTAATTGATGCAATTAAATTTTCTGATGGAAAACATTATAAATTTGGTAAATCACTAACTTGAAGACGAGGTCATGTTAGAAAATCTGGACAACAGGTCAGTGGCGTGGACGGACACACCAAAGCAATGTCGATTGCTGTCTTCCTCTCCTTTGATAGCATAGCTGTGCTGTTGGAGTTTAGGATCAAAGATTGAGTTAATTTCACCATTCATTCCTGTTTTTAAATAGACGATGAATAGATGAATAACAATTTATAAGTAATAACATTTGTAATTAAGACTACAATTTATCTATGAGTGTAGAAATAGTCCTTCTTGTTACTTGCTTTCAGATATATCGTAAACGCTAACATTCTGTTATATTTACAACAGTATCAGTAAGTCTTTAAAGCTGGTAAACGATAGACGTGCAACATCGATGCACTAATTTTCCAGTCTAATAGTAATACAATGATTCTACCATATATGAGTTTGTCCCGATAATACATTTCGTTAATTCGCCATGTGTATTCATCTGTTAGCAACACAAGCATGTAACAATAATCAAACGTACATCAATTCAAACTTTTTATTGCTCACCCCTCAAACCAAATCATCACAACCCTTCCCATCCCAGATCAACAGAACCTAACCTTGACATCGACCCCATATCCCATCACTACAATCCCACATCCCAAATAAAACTCCGCCCAAAACACATACTTATGATCACAAATGTGGTGCAACGTCGTTAACGTTCTGAGTTGTACAATACAAATGGCTGTTTATAAACTGCTAAATGTTATCTGTTACAACATGAGTAATGCGCAGAAAGCATCTTACAGATGTACATCAACGCCCGCAAGTGTGACGTCGGTAACTCGATTCGTGTTGATATTTTTCTGACCACTGTGCATTCATAATAAACTATGCATCTTTACAATGGTTAAGAATAGTATGTGTATAGTATGTGTAGCCACGTATTAGAAGATACACACACTGTCTGAACGATTGCAGATAAATAATCCTTCTCTGTTCATAACATTCACTTATATAAGAAGGTAACTGTACCCTTACGTAGAATCACTCATTCAATCCAACGTTGGACTGTCCCTAGACAAAATCTGTTTGTGTTTGACTTTCGGCATAGTGGTGACGTCATAGACTCTACTGTATACATGGACACTGTACCGATTGAACAACTATATAACCCGGAAGCGTTTTAGTGATGAAAAGATATTCGATATAAAAGAGAGTACAACTATATTTAAATTGAAGTCGAAAAAAAAGTCATTACGTATGCAATATTTTACACATTAAAAAACATTACTTGCATTTTTGATTTTTTGAATACCGATACAGGTTTAAAAAGGATTTTTGCAAAAGTACATGCAGGTGTTATTTATTTCATTTCTCAAATACCTAAACAATGTATTTTTTATTTTTTACATTTAATCGGGGTGGGGGGTTAAAACTGCGGTGATCGCGTTCTTCCTGTTAGCCCCGTCAATCAATTCTGTGTTGCGTGGATGTAAAGGATCTTAAACAAATATAAGCTGCCAACACATTAATATGCTGAAACTTACTTATATGATCGTCTGCATTAAGCGAGAGGTCACAGTACAGGTAGAAACATCGAGTAACGTGCTACGCGGGAAAATGAATGAAATTGTCTCGCTCGAAATTGTTTGATTATATTTCAACGTTAGTTTTGCTGGCATTTCGAACACCTTTTGTTTAAATTGAGGGCCAAATACCAGTTTAACTTACGTATTGCACAATGTATATTACGCGTACGATGCCGTTCAACATCAAGTTAATAACATCATTTCAACCTTTAAGATGAAACGAGAGTAGGAAGTGGTTTTCATAAACTTGTGGCGATTTCATACCCTAAACAATTAAAAGTAAGACTATATCGTTGAATTCGTACAAAGACGTATGCTTGATCACGTTTTAAGAAATGATAACTGACAACAAAGAATTATGGTAATCATGTTAAATTATTGGTAAATCTTTGCTCAGCTTTGCTCACGGAAAATACTCAATTCAACATGAATTTCCTCCATTGTAAACAACATGTCGTTTTCCTTTAGTAATTTTTTTAGATATTAAAAGCAATTCGTTCTAACATTGATACGTATTTTTTGAAACATGCAACTAGAAGTGCAATGTCACCTGTAACTATTGATAACAGAATTTAGCCTGTCGTCTTTCGCGTTTATTTTTATAAAAAGACACACAAATGTGCTCATATACACATACCAACAAGTCATATTTGCATTCTCCTCCACATTGGTCACGCATCAGCAGCGGACGCAAAGGCTCATATACCTAGAAATTAAGACGGACTACCCACTTTACAGAATACGTTACAGCTGCAGGTATGTTTCAAAGATGTGACACCTTTCAATGTGTTGACGGACTCTTCACACAATGAAATAGCTTCAAATTCAATGCTATTGTTGCATATATCTTCCGAATGATATATTGTATAGTTTGCGTGCATTGTGTCAGGTAACATATTGTAAATAGATATGGTGAAACCTTGAATAAGAACATATTTGCATATAGGGATTGAACGGCGTTTTTTAAATTTTCATGCCGGTATGAACGCAAATCGGTTACATCCATACGGCTTCATGTTTAATATGGATGTAACCAATTTGCGTTCATACCGACATGAAACTTTAAAAAACGCCGTTCAATCCATATTTTTACATTTTTACTATATAAGTTTTGTTTCATTTTATATATTTGATCTTAAATAATTTATTTATTAACTGCTTTTTGTATATGCGTCGTCCTTTAAACAACATTGGCGGAACAGCCCTATTTAGATCAAATTGGCGCCAATAATTAACTGTAGTTATCTGAGCGTTTGACGCATGGGCATTCTCCATGTTATCCAAAGCTAAACGACAAGACTCTCATTAAACAAGGTTAATCTTTGACGTCATAGGTAAATCACGTGTATCGTCACAAGGGTTAAGGCTTTCATACTCGAATGAATGGAAATTTTGCTGGTAATGTTCATATAGTGGGTTGCAGCCACAATGTAAATATAAATATATAATTGTATATAAGCAATTGTGTCAGAAAATTGATGGAAAGAATACACAAAATAACGAACTAATAACTTTAACTGACTGAAGGTCGTAATCAACGTCTTTTGTCAAATCATGGAATAATATGATAATAATAATGGAATTTTATGATATCATCATATTTTGTGAATATGTTTTTAACTTGTACTTAATATAATATTCATTCCGTTTTGCCCATTACATTATTATTATGTAATTTTTTCTATACTTAAGCAGCTTGTTTTTTCTTGTCGGTCTTTATATCTTTTTTTTCTATACTTCACATGGACATTTTCATTTGTTCCATTTTTTTTTCATTTTTTTTTTTGTATAATAAGATACCAATCACAAATGAAAAATTTAGAACAAGCTTATCTGTTGCTATTTTTTTAACAGTTATTCTTCATTAAATAAAGAAAATTTAAGGTGTCTTTAAAACCCTCTACATTGTTTCATTTTTTCGCTACAACAGGTAACTTCAAGATACTGTCCTATTTTTTTCAGAACGCGACTATCTTCAAAACAACGAGGAAAGCTTTCAGTGAATCTTATCTATTTTCTAATGATTTACATTCACCTTTGGAAATTGTGGATTCAGAATACCTGAAAACAGTCTTCCTGTCAACGAAGACGAAGCATCTCCTATTTCCTGAAAACAGAATTGTCGTTAAGCGCGTACACTATAACTTGATGGTATCTGATAGGTCGCATAGTTAACTCCAGTTCAATCCTGTTTACTTAACTCATACTATATTTCTCAAACGCTTATTCATGTATATTTTGAAGGAGTCCTGTCAAACTGGTTTTATTCCTGATATTGTGAGAATACTTCGCAAGTATGATTTGTTTAATTATCTGTTGCAGTATATTTCAGATACAGTTTTTCCAAGTAGTTCATCATGGAAGTCAATTTCCTATAAAGCAGTTTATAATTGGGAAGAATTAATGATGTACGATAGAATGAACAACGATTCAGATTTCACAAGATTTTTGCTCATTCATGATGTAATTTCTCCACATATTTTATGGACAGTAGCATTAAAATTCCCTGAACATCTAAGCAAGATAAGCAATATAGTTCGATTATGTGTTAATTTAAGATCAACAAATAGTATTGAATTATGCCATTTTTGTGGTATTTTACATAATGACTGTATAACACATATAGTAATTCATTGTACAAAAACTGAAAGTCTAAGAGACGATCTATGGTGTCTTATAAGTACGGCTTTTGATATAGAACTTGGCATGTTCTTATCCTTCTTGTCTGATTATGATTTAATTCATGTATTGTTAGGGGGTAGCCTTCCCCACATATTAAGTTCAACTGATTATGTAACCTTTGTACTGCATAATGCTATTTTTATTGACAAAATGTTGCTGTTGTATCAGTGTTAATAATGATATAACACGTACAAACGTACGTACAATAGCAATGTCTACCTAATTATTATTTTTTTCTCTTATTTTGTGTGTGTTTATGTGTGGGTAAGCCCGAGAAGACCTTGTTGGTAGGGCTTTCCCCAACCCTTGGAAACCTCAGGATTCCCAGACATTCTAATTATTTTGTATGGTTTGCTGTTAACGAGACCATTCTTTCTGTATTTACTAAACTAATTCAAGATTCATTAACATCTCTCTTCATCTCTGTAGTTAACTGATGTATTTATGTGCATGTAAGTATCAATTAATAATATTTGATTTGTATTTTGACAACACTGTATATTTTTGTAAATCTTCAATTTGGAGGAAATAAAAAAATAAATAATAATAACTTGATGGTATCTAATAGGTCGCATAGTTAACTCCAGTTCAATCCTGTTTGCCAGTATAACATAAACGATACTCTGAAGTGTCATAGTTTGCCCTTTTATGATTTCAGCCTCTGTCACGGCTTCATGCCAAGCAGGGCGTGTAAATTATTTGGGCCTGAACGGCGATATGAGTGACACAGAACATGTCAGTTATAATATATCCAAACAGCTACCTTTTTGTTTAAACATTCGCGAAGAGAAGCTTGTGTTGTATGTAACGTATGCTACTCAACATAACATAGATGATGTTATACGAATGTTGTCTAAATTTAAGTGGGAAAAACTCGGTGTTGAGAGTTCATATGGCATCGAAGAAATGTACATAGGTGTTGCATGTTTTTAACAGGCAAAGGTAAAAGCGGAAAATTCATTAAACTAATTAAGTTAAAGAATGTTTAATGTTAATAAACTAAGTCCTTATACTAACATTTGATTGAGGTTTGGTTAACGGTAGGTGATACCTCGATACGTTAACACAGTAAATCTTAGAACTGAGACCGATTTGAGGTCTGGTTAACGGTAGGCCATATATGTACCTCAATACGGTAATACAGTAAACGTTCGATCAACTATCTGTTTGGGTTCGTTTAACGGTAAATCATACCTGTATACGTGAACACAGCTATATTAAGAACTAGCATCAGTTTGAAGCCTGGTAGACGGTAGCTAACTGACGTCTGTATAATAAAACCCTAAAAACTAACCTAACATTTGGCTGAGGCCTAGTACACGGCAGGTCTTCGGCGTCGATATGTTAACATTTAAACGAGTCGTAGAACGATCATTGTTCATCAATTAGGGACAGGAAACAGCTATTCACAACATAACTAATGTTTATATCTAGTATATTCCATTAACCTCAATTTAACAGGTACAGGGGTTTAATCGGAATAGTTAGTAGAAGTTACTTGTTTATATGAATATGTTCAAATGCTATGCCTGAAAATTAATTAAAGTCTAGTGGATTTGAGTGCATTTTTATCGATATATTGAGATATGCATACCATAGAAATAAAATCTTATTGATTTCCACGGTAGGTAACCTCCACGTATTGCCACCAATAGCCAAAGAAAAAAAGTATTGTTGATGTGCATGTACAGAATAGGTAGTCCCGCCC
This sequence comes from Mizuhopecten yessoensis, assembly GCF_002113885.1. NCBI lineage: Eukaryota > Metazoa > Mollusca > Bivalvia > Pectinida > Pectinidae > Mizuhopecten > Mizuhopecten yessoensis. The sequence continues at coordinate 18,359 of NW_018407050.1, read as the reverse complement.
TATAGAAACCAGTTTTCGCAGAACTCAAATCATGTTGAAGAGTAGAGTAGATAGCCCGCTCTATCGACATTAATAGCCACAGAACTAATCTTTTGTTGATGTAGGGTAGGTACATGTAACACCTTTGCATGAATTACACAAGGCACAGCGGGGGTTTAACGGCCGCCAGTGAAATAAGATAAACATGTTTAACACTTTCTGCTCAAAATCCACAGCGGCATGCGGAAATAACTTAATCGATACTTTTTTTAATGTCGATGGCATATAAAAAAAAACAAATAAATTCAATTTTTAAATAAATTAAAACAAACTTAACAATAGTGTTTTTACATTTTTATTAAAAACATATCAACAAAATAACCCATGATTCTACAGTCATAACCATTCACATTGTTATTTCATGAAATCAGAAATAACCGTATATATTGCTTGGTTGTGAGTTTTTTATACCGTTTTTGTGTTCTCCGCCCAGTAATGTTTATCTTTTAAATAACGCCTTCTCTAAACCCATCATTGGTGCCTCGATCACCATGGAAACGAGATAGGCAATGAGATATGACGATACGAGGTTCCCCATGTACGTGTATACCTGCAAGTTGAAAAACAAATTTGTTATTTAATTTCAAACAATCAAACCAAGCATTGTCAATTGTAAAGGTGATTTTTTCTAACTAAAACATCCAACAATCTAAAAAGGTGTCAAAGTTCATCGTTTTAATCAACAAATGTCTACATTTGACGGCGTACACATTTTTAAGTAACTGATTGCACCGTTTTTAAATACTGGGAAGCTTGAGTGTACGAATTCATGATGACCTAACTTGGGAGAATTAACAATTGAAAAAACCGTTTAAAAGCAACGTTACCATAGGGATATCTCCAAAGAAGAACGGCGTGGGAAGATTAAAGCTGTATATTGTGATTATGAGCGGGTGGACGAGATAGGCACAGTAGGTCAGTCGTCCGAGCGGTGCCCATACTGTCCACGACAGGAGCTTGTTCACCGGGCCTGAAATCGAACGGAAGTGATCCTGTTAAATATTGTTCGGCTCACAATCTGCATATTTCATATACAAAGAAAACTAGCAGTAGTTAAACGTCTCAAGAGCATTTCTTTCCAGTTGATTTTCTTTTAGACATATTGCTTGGAGTATGTTACAGTGTTTATAGAGGGTGACCAAAGGGAGATGATTAGATTTCATTCAAATGAGTTTGTTCTTAAGTATTATCCTCCTGCTCCGACGTTTAGAGAAAATTGAAGAATTTACTCAATATAATCACGATATTTTTTCATACCACACGAAAGGTTAATAAAGACAAACGGAATCACTTCAACTGATGCAACTTTCCACACAACAAACTAATGGTATGGTAACGTCATCAATTGGTATTGAATAAAGCAAAAGCCGGTAATTGAAGTTTGAAGTAATACCATATAAAGCTATTCTTGACCGACAAAATATTATATTATTCAACTTACCACCATATCCGGTTGCGCATACGTAAATAACCCATGCAATAGCAAGTGACCACGACAGTCTACTACAGCTGATATAAAATGCACTGAGTGCCAAGTTAGCGTCTTCAATTTCGTAGTGATAGTAATGGTACAACCCATACACCGGCAGCATTCCCATGACAATTGCCAATGACCAACCAATCATAACACTTATCTGAAAATATTTATTGTTAAAAACATATCAGTATGAACTTGTCATCTTCATATAAATATATTTACATGCACGTATATAACTAACAAAGATATTCGAAGCCTAGTTATCATTTCCGAAAAAAAATGTTTTTAATAAATCCAACTAAGGCCATATGCTTGTGATCTTACAGTCAATTGAATAAGCGTGTACATGAGGATATGCACATCATTGTGATATTATACGACAACATCAGAAACAGAAAAGGTATTTTTCTATGAACGTTTTATATCTATCGACTGAAAAAAGGTTATCGTAATGAGATAAACAAGGCAAATAATATTCTCTTTGATAAAACACTCTTCATAATCGTTAGTTCGTTATTAGTTAAATCGTTGAAAAAAAGTACGTCTAATAAGCGTTTCTTTTCAAGAAATCATTCCAATTTCTGTTCTTAATTTAAATATTGATGTATTTATACCAACCATGAACTGATTCATGAACTTCAAATATCAAAGTTTTACACAATCAAATAAGGTAAATACTTATTCAAAGAACCACAGTAGGTAACAAAAAAGTACGCGCATGCGCAACAGCTACCTTGTTCAGTCTTGCCTTGCAGTCACTGGTGTGTAACAGGTAACCAAGCAACACCCCAACCATATATGGGGCGATCCTTGTGTAAGGCCGATTGTACGTGGTGTTGGTGGCGTATATGTCATCAGTGTGCTTTGTAACAGCTTGACTGAAATACGGCGAAATGAAGCATCACTATTTAAAAGTACATGAATACAAAGTCTTTACATAGAAACAAATAAAAGCTCTCCGTCCAATGAAATAAATTGCTGTTCCTGTCCATGGAGGCATTAACTGTGATCTCCTTGCACTTTACACATGCATAGATGTAAAATATGTGAAGTATACTAGTGAACACATTTTATTGTCGCACTATGATAAACGATATTTTTAAGCAGTTCCGCTTCGCTGGTAAAACATGACGGGTTTCTATCGTTATCCCAATAAAGGTAGAAACGTTTGAAAAAGATAACCATTCATTGCCTAAGGGGTCGCTTTGTTTCCCCTTCTTAATAGACCTTTCTCTTTTTGGGCCTAAACTAAGGTGTTTTGAGTAATTTTACACGTTGGGGGGCTGTGTTCGATTCATTTTCGGTAAAAATGCCACAAATCCCCCAAAAGGTGTAAAATTACTCTAAACATCTTAGTTTAGGTCCAAATAATATAGATGTAACAAATTATCGGGGGCGGGGGCAAAATCCTTAGAAGACTGTTCTAGGGGATACTTTCAGGGGAGTGAATTTTCGGATTTCTATACTAATGCAATCAACTGTAGCATGCACAGAGTCCTTGTTTTTAAACTGTAATTTAAAAATTAAATGTTTTCTGAAAAACATTCCAAGTAGGGTGAGATCAGCCAGGAGAAGTGTATTAATTGTTTTGATAATCAGGGAATGAAATTGTAGGTAAGGAACACAAACAGATAATTCTCTATTGTTTTGTCGCAAGCAGGGGGACATCAATCCTTAAAACAGATGAAATGAAAAAATATTTTGAGATGTTCCCTGAATTTACTACTCTCAGTGTCCGTCTCTGGCTCCGTGCTAGGTCTGCCTCAAAATGAGAAATGTCTAATAGCACGTGAGACTAACAGCTCATGTACACAACTTTGTCTCTTACATCCCAACTTATAATCCATCCCATCCTCCTTTCCTATTTCGATTCAAACAACTTGCTTTTTCATATTGTCTGGTATCCAACTTATGAATTACATTTCCAGTCAGCCATCACTTAATAATACTTACTTAGGTAAGTGTATTCCGTACTCGATTGCCGTCATCAGGCGAACAAATACACATGCAATAATCATCGCTACACATGCACTGATACCTGCTTTCCGGTAACTAAAACACAACACAAGATTTCATGAGAGGCATAGATGCACACTGAACAACAATTTGAAGTCATATAAAACATAATAACCTAAAATACCAGCATTTTTGATAGTTCACAATGTACGTTTACGAAATATAAGGGTTCCTCTCTTCATCTAACTATTTTATATATACCATTTGAATGTTTAAGGGGGGAAAACGGACCATTACCCATTTGACTGGTGCGTGACATGAGATACTGACCAGTGCATGTATGACTTAAGAACTAAAGAAGGGTTACGCACAAGTTAATTTCGCGATTTTTCTTGATGCTCCTTTCTGATTCATTTAGCATTTATCAGAAAAAGAATGGATCTAGAGGGTTCCATAAAAACAATTTTCAGATAAGTAAAAATAAATGAACCGTCAGATGAGTGTAAATATTCGTAGATTTTGTCGATTTTATGGTTGCAGAGAAGATAAGCACATCGAGAGAAATATATTTAAAGGATAAATGATCGACAGATTTAATGTGTCTTTTCAAGTGAAAACATTCACGAGTTGTTGCGAGTTTAATCGTGTTTAGTGCACGTCTGTTGATAACATTTTAGCATCAAATGTAAAGTTAATATTTTCTATATCTATTAAGTGATAATTAAGGATATTTTGACTGTGTCTAAAATATCAGAAAACTTCACTTTAAAATAAAAACAATATTCATCTGTTGTAATATTTATAAGGAAAAAAGCAACAGATTGTCAATGCAGACCCTCAAACTGATATGTTAATTTCACGACTTTCAGGATAAAATTATTACCACCGCCTTTGGATTCTTAATTCATTTGAAAAAACGCCATCTCCATGACCATTGGTTCTCCGAGTTATTCAAAGCAATGCGTGTATTTTATTTCAGTGATATTTTCAACAAAATGATGTTTATTACACTGTATTCACTGTTTAAATACATTTTATGACTGAATTGTTTTCAATATTATGCCTTTATATAATTATCTTACCGCAGAAGTAAGATGATGAAGATAGGACTAATGATGAAAAACTGCATATCGTTGGCTAGATACCATGTCCAAGCCATACACTGGAATAAATAAGTGAGAAATTGATTCAAATAATTCTTTAATGACGTGCTATTCCGTTGAAATAAAAATATTTTTATTGGTTTTATCGGAGCAATGTGTTTCAATCTGGTAGGATCAGGAACATCCTCTTGGAAAGGAAGTACTCAGCTTTAACTGTAGCTAGCTAAAGGGCGAAGTTATGGTTACGGAATTATATATATAGAACGTACTTCTTGATACAAAACGAAACACTCACTTATGATAATTGTGTTCTCCAAAGATAGGAACCAATGCTCATATTTAAATTTTATCATGAAGTTCTAAAAATTTGACAAAAATAAAAAAAATACTTTTTTGCCTTATAAACACTTGTATTATTACATAATATTTCTTTTAGTGCTCATACGTTTCCTAGATACTGATGTAAAACCTGTCAATCATGATAAAAGATGAAAATAAATACATGTAGTAAGCAATTTGTCGAACTCGAAACCTTTTTATTGTTAATTCTAAACGTTATAAATTCAGTATAAAATTGATACATTTGCAAAGAAAGAACATAAAGAGGCAAAATTAAGTTTGATTATTTACCCTCCATATTGAGTTGAGGAAACCCTAAGTCGATATACAGTACCAGCTGTCTGAAATGGCACTCTTCCATGGAGTTATAATTTGTGTATGGTTCGCCGATATTTACATTCAAACTATAATATCCTTTATGTAACGGAATAACTATCATGGTGACATAGGTTCTTTATTTCTGTAGTATGATTAGCTATATAGCGCACTGACCTTTTAAGGATCGGTAATTTAATAATAGACAAAAAAATCGCGAAAGAAACGACACCAATCATGATGTAAGATAAGGCATAAAGCATGTTTACACCGCATATTGTTAAACCCTGAATATACTTTTTTATTTTGTAATTGTTTTCTTTTTCGACGATTTTTTCCTAATACATGTAATCATGAAAAGAAACACACACACACACACACACACACACACACACACTTACAGAGCATACATGCTAGCACGAGATATCTTCATAACCTACACATGCACAGGTTAGGTATCCATTATACAACCATCAACCCTGAATATACTTACAATTTTCCCCAGGCTTCCACTGTCGGGGTAGAAATTATTTATGTACAGAAGGTTTGACCACCACGAGGAGGAACACGTATCGTATTGGTCAGCCATCTCGGCATCATATACCGCAGTGTAAGGTCCACTGATAAAATGTTTGGACAGTGTAGCAAATATCATCAGGCAAAAGGCGTAAGCTGGGGTTAGTCTAAAAATAGAAAACAAATAAAGCATAACATTAGAAGAAAAATTCTTCAGTTTCAATAATACGCAGAGTACGATTTCAAATGTCTATTTTCTAGGCAGTCTTGTCATTCATTCAGTGTAATATTAATGGCCTATAGTTTTATTTCTTCTGTTTTCTTTCTTTTGTTTATATTTGTAAAAATGATCAAAGCATATGCTTAACTTTAAGTAAATATTTCAAAAATGTATCTCAAAGATTTATATTTACATTTGCATGGCATTGTCACTATATAGCCTCTTTGAAAGCCGTGTCGTTGATGGGACTTAAATCAACATGCATCGCGAGACAAAATTCTTAGCGTATTAATACAACACTGACCGGAACTACAATATCCAATATAAATAAACACGACGGCTGCTGAAATATCACTGGGCATTGTGAGATTTGACAATGTCATTGTGTAAATTTATGTGCAAAATAAAAAATAAAATAAAAAACACTTTTATTACAACGAAAACAATAGATCATAAATACCATACAAAAGCAGTTCAATGCTTGATTAAAGCATACTCAATTCTGAACTTGAAAAAAATGCTTAACTTTTAGCACACTATCTTTTTAAGTCTTCATTCTCAGAATATGAGCTGAGAACAGGCTCATTTTTTGAAAAACGTGCTAAATATTTAAGAATAAACTTAAATACACAAAATGGCGAACCTGAATGGTATGATCGGTCATTTAAGCCGTGGAAAACAAAAGGCGATCCGTAAGACTCATTTTATTTTCGTAATTAGCCAACGATTTGGATAACATTTTAAAATCAGCATTTTGAGACATATAATGCAGCCGTAAACCACTTGCTGTCATTTAAGACGCCGGTAAATTACTAATAATGTATATTATATAAGGTTATAGGGAGAATAAAACAAACACACAATGGTTTACAATTTGGACCAGGTTCTGACCAAAGACGAGTGCAGAATTTCTATATCCAAAGAACCTACATAATGATAGGGTCTTTTCTTTATATATTTTCTTCGGGATTTGTGTAAAACAATCCTGTGAATGCAGCACTTAAGGTCATAAAATTTGAAGTATTTCAAAAAATATTCAATCTCTAACTGCATAAGCTTTCTTGTGGAGGACTATAAGTGTCTCGCTAGAACGCGTTAATCTCGTAAAATGCATTGACTACCTCGATTAAAACGAGGTCACTGCTATGTTTTGATGGGAAAGTTACCCTGTTTTAACGAGGTCACCGCTATGTTGTGATTGGAAAGTTACCGTGTTTTGACGAGGTCAACGCTATGTTGTGATGGGAAAATTACCGTGTTTTGACGAGGTCACCGCTATGTTGTGATGGGAAAGTTACCCTGTTTTGACGAGGTCACCGCTATGTTGTGACGGGAAAGTTACCCTGTTTTGACGAGGTCACCAATACCTTTTTAACATGATAGTAAACACTGTTTTGAAATGTAACCTGATAGGCTTAGGTACCAGGCCTCTTCATTTCACGTTTTATCCCCTCGCGCGGAGGATGTGTGGGTAAGTTTTGTAAGTGGGGGGAGAGGGGTGTTATGTACGTGCATATATATCACATTTTCTTGTTGCTCTATCTACTTCATATATAAACAGATTTTGTTTAACTTCATATCTTGGTCGAGTACATGTATGGGAACGTTTTCTTTAAGTTTGTATGTCATGGGCCATCGCTACTATCAGGGAGTTATGTATATACGTAGCTCTAACGTTGTATAGAAAAGCTTTCAGTCATCGCTCAAAGGTCAAGCTGACTTCTACATTTTTCTAATTTAAGACCTTAATCAAAGTTTAGGATGAATCAACATGACCTTGCTTAACATTCTTGATATGTCTAAGGTAAACATTAATTCGGTGTTTTTTGTTTTAATGTCAAATATAGCTTTAAATTTCAAGCATACTTTTGCAATGCTTGCATTAAATATAGCGAGACTATTTAATATTCTATTTCTCGCAATATATCGTACACTTAAATTACTTTTTTTAACAAAGAATTCCAAACAAAGCCGCTTATTTTCAGACGAAAACATTTTTAGTTAAGTACGTGTAAGAGATAAACCATCTTGTGAACTTTTGAGTTCAGGGTTAGGGTTAGGGTTAGCTAAGGAATTGATCATTGTACATTTTTGAGATCAAAGTGCCACGACTTATAGAGTCTAGCAATAAATCACATACCTGTACACGTTTGCTATTTCACCTTTAACGCAAAACGTTACCTGTATACTACGGAAGTTATACGCAAGTGCTACTGAAACGGTATGTATAACACCGTATATATGGATAGCTTTCTTTGTAAAACAATTCTCGGAATACTGTTTGTGTCTGATATAAACGCAATTGGTACAGCGATGCATCACAGTAATACATTTTTTTTCAAATCAACCTACGTTGTACCACGAGGCATCGTGCAGAGGTAACAATGTTTGGTTTTATAATTTTCGATTTTTGTTCAACGACTCAACAAAAGGTAAAACCCAGGACCTCTGGCTTTCTTGTCTGGTCTGACGCTCTTTTGAGTAAGCTTAAGCGATATTCTGCCTATCCAGGTCAAAATGGAACACTAAACACACACGGGTCTGTACATAGCGTCACGTCAACATTCTATAAATGTTTCGGTATATACAACATATGACTTCATATTAAATTTCCCCCTAAAACACACACACACACACACATATATATATGTGTGTGAACATTTTCGGGCTCTATAACTTCACATCCAAGCAATATGAAACTCTGCCCATGTGCAATTACAGCATTACAACTCTATCATTGTTCTGCTACATCCACCCAGGATATGGAATAACAAGCCAGACGCAATACGCTGCTTTGCATCAAACACAAATTGTCATTTAGCCATTTACATGATGTGTTCTCACCTCCAGACTCTATGAAAGTAAAACATCCTCCATCTTGTTCGGCCGTGATTACTCGAAATATCTTTCAGGCACAGATAAGTAACTAGGGCTCCACTGAAAAAAAAATGAAAAAAAATGAAATATATAACGGCTGATTTAATCTCCATTGAAACGGCAATATCTGTTACGTATTGATAATTGATGTATAAAACGTACTTCGTATGGTTTATCCCCCAAACTGCCCCCATAGTTACAATGATACATCAGAAACTCCTGACAACACCATTAAATACCTAAGTATCAAATGTAAGTGATATCGACCCATTGTTGGAAACAATAATGAAATACATCATATATTTCAAACAGAAAAAATAGCATTTTGTAAAAATGTAAAAAAAAGCATTATATACATATGTAATACAACAGGCCAGCGAGCGTTCTGATATTAAGACTATCAGCGTTCCTTGTCCGCGATGCTCTCAGCTTCATTGCTGCCTTCGGCTGTGTTTACCCGAGGGGACTATTGGTTTTATATAGTAGTTATATTTCAATTATAGTATATCAGTGCTATCTTCTTGTAATATGATGTATATGTACATGTAACTGTTCTGTTTCACTGTGTCTTGATAAAGGAGCGGAGCGCTCCGAAAATTTGACAACCTAAACTTGTCCACACTGTTGGAATTACTTATTTGCCCCATATGTAATACAACATGGTATACTGATATGATACCAGCAGATAACAAAAACAATATATGGAGCAGAGTTGCCACAGTCTCAACACACAAGGGCAAGATGTGACACAGTGTCAACACACAAGGGCAAGGTATAATACAGTGTCAACACACAAGGGCAAGGTATAACACAGTGTCAACACACAAGGGCAAGGTATGACACAGTGTCTACACACAAGGGCAAGGTGTGACACAGTGTCAACACACAAGGGCAAGTATAACACAGTGTCAACACACAAGGGCAAGGTCTGACACAGTGTCTACACACAAGGGCAAGGTGTGACACAGTGTCTACACACAAGGGAAATATATACCACAGTGTCAACACACAAGGGCAAGATATGCCACAGTGTCAACACACAAGGGCAAGATATGCCACAGTCTCAACACACAAGGGCAAGATGTGACACAGTGTCAACACACAAGGGCAAGGTATAATACAGTGTCAACACACAAGGGCAAGGTATAACACAGTGTCAACACACAAGGGCAAGGTATGACACAGTGTCTACACACAAGGGCAAGGTGTGACACATTGTCAACACACAAGGGCAAGGTGTGACACAGTGTCAACACACAAGGACAAATATAACACAGTGTCAACACACAAGGGCAAGATCTGACACAGTGTCTACACACAAGGGCAAGGTGTGACACAGTGTCTACACACAAGGGCAAGGTATAACACAGTGTCTACACACAAGGGCAAGGTGTGACACAGTGTCAACACACAAGGGCAAGAAAAACCACAGTCTCAACACACAAGGGCAAGGTGTGACACAGTGTCTACACACAAGGGCAAGGTATAACACAGTGTCAACACACAAGGGTAAGAAAAACCACAGTGTCAACAAACAAGCGCAAGATATACCACAGTGTCAACAAACAAGGGCAAGATATGCCACACTGTCAACACACAAGGGCAAGATATGACACAGTCTCAACACACAAGGGCAAGATATACCACAGTGTCAACACACAAGGGTAAGATATGCCACACTGTCAACACACAAGGGCAAGATATGACACAGTCTCAACACACAAGGGCAAGATTTGACATAGTGTCTACACACAAGGGCAAGATATACCAGTGTCAACACACAAGGGTAAGATATGCCACAGTGTCAACACAAAAGGGCAAGATATGGCACGGTCTATTTTCAATTATAGTATATCAGTTCTATCTTCTTGTAATATGATGTATATGTACACGTTACTGTTCTGTTTCACTGTTTCTTGAAAGGAGCGGACCGCTCCGAAAATTTGACAACCTAAACCTAAACCACAGTTTCTATACACAAGGACAAAATATACCACAATGTCGTCACGCGAGGTGAATTATACCACTTCATAAGCATATATCACAATGTTGATACGTCAGGATGAAATCTACCACAGCGTCAACATTCATAACAACGGGACACGCGAGGGTGAAATATACCAGAGCGTAAACACATCACACATTGTCGACACGCGAGGTCGAAATATACCACAACATAAACATGTACCACAATGTCGACAAGCGAGGATACAATTTACCTCAGCGTCAACATATACAACAATGCGACACGCGAGGGTGAAAAATACCAGAACGTCAACATACACCACAATGTCGACACGTGAGGGTGAAGTATCACACAGCGTCAAGGTATACCACAGTGTGGACACGTGAGGGTGAAGTATCACACAGCTCCAACATATACCACAGTGTCGACACGTGAGGGCGAACTACCACACAGCGTCAACATATACCACAGTGTCGACACATGAGGGTGAAGTATCATACAGCGTCAACATACACCACAGTGTCGACACGTGAGGGTGAAGCATCAGACAGCGTCAACATACACCACAGTGTCGACACGTGAGGGTGAAGCATCAGACAGCGTCAACATACACCACAGTGTCGACACGTGAGGGTGAAGCATCAGACAGCGTCAACATACACCACAGTGTCGACACGTGAGGGTGAAGCATCAGACAGCGTCAACATACACCACAGTGTCGACACGTGAGGGTGAAGTATCATATAGCGTCAACATATACCACAGTGTCGACACGTGAGGGCGAACTACCACACAGCGTCAACATATACCACAATGTCGACACGTGAGGGTGAAGTATCCCACAGCGTCAACATATACCAGTGTCGACACGTGAGGGTGAAGTATCACACAGCTTCAACATATACCAGTGTCGACACGTGAGGGTGAAGTATCACACAGCGTCAAGGTATACCACAGTGTGGACACGTGAGGGTGAATTATCAAACAGCGTCAACATATACCACAGTGTCGACACATGAGGGTGAATTATCATACAGCGTCAACATATACACAGTGTCGACACGTGAGGGTGAATTATCACACAGCGTCAACATATACCACAGTGTCGGCACGTGAGGGTGAAGTATCATACAGCGTCAAAATATACCACAGTGTCGACACGTGAGGGTGAAGTATCATACCGCGTCAACATATACCACAGTGTCGACACGTGAGGGTGACGTATCATACAGCGTCAACATATACCACAGTGTCGAAACGTGAGGGTGAAGTATCATACAGAGTCAACATATACCACAGTGTCGACACGTGAGGGTGAGTTATCATACAGCGTCAACATATACCACAGTGGCGACACGTGAGGGTGATGTATCATATAGCGTCAACATATACCACAGTGTCGACACGTGAGGACATATACAACAATGCGACACGCGAGGGTGAAAAATTCCAGAACGTCACCATACCCCCCAATGTCGACACGTGAGGGTGAAGTATCACACAGCTTCAACATATACCAGTGTCGACACGTGAGGGTGAAGTATCACACAGCGTCAACATATCCCACAGTGTCGACACGTGAGGGTGAAGTATCGTACAGCGTCAACATATACCACAGTGTCGACACATGAGGGTGAATTATCATACAGCGTCAACATATCCCACAGTGTCGACACGTGAGGGTGAAGTATCATATAGCGTCAACATATACCACAGTGTCGACACGTGAGGGTGAGTTATCATACAGCGTCAACATATACCACAGTGTCGACACGTGAGGGTGATGTATCATATAGCGTCAACATATACCACAGTGTCGACACGTGAGGGTGAAGTATCATACAGCATCAACATATACCACAGTGTTGACACGTGAGGGTGAAGTATCATACAGCGTCAACATACACCACAGTGTGGACATGTGAGGGTAAAGTATCATACAGCGTCAACATATACCACAGTGTCGACACGTGAGGGTGAAGTATCACACAGCGTCAAGGTATACCACAGTGTGGACACGTGAGGGTGAATTATCATACAGCGTCAACATATACCACAGTGTGGACACGTGAGGGTGAATTATCAAACAGCGTCAACATATACCACAGTGTCA
>NW_018407050.1:2896-3367 GCF_002113885.1 Mizuhopecten yessoensis | reverse complement strand
ACAGTGTCGACACGTGAAGGTGAAGTACCACACAGCGTCAACATACAACAGAGTGTCGACACGTGAGGGTGAAGTATCATACAGCGTCAACATACCCCACAGTGTCGACACGTGAGGGGGAAGTATCATACAGCGTCAACATACCCCACAGTGTCGACACGTGAGGGAGAAGTATCATACAGCGTCAACATATCCCACAGTGTCGACACGTGAGGGGGAATTATCATACAGCGTCAACATACCCCACAGTGTCGACACGTGAGGGAGAAGTATCATACAGCGTCAACATATACAACAACACGTGAGGGTGAAGTACCACGCAGAGTCAACATATCCCACAGTGTCGACACGTGAGGGTGAATTATCACACAGCGTCAACATATACCACATTGTCGACACGTGAGGGTGAAGCATCATACAGCGTCAACATATACCACAGTGTCGACACGTGAGGGTGAAGTACCACGCAGA
>NW_018407050.1:0-428 GCF_002113885.1 Mizuhopecten yessoensis | reverse complement strand
GAGGGTGAAGTATCACACAGCGTCAACATATACCACAGTGTCGACTCGTGAGGGTGAAGTATCACACAGCTCCAAGATATACCACAGTGTCGACACGTGAGGGTGAAGTATCATACAGCGTCAACATACACCACAGTGTCGACACGTGAGGGTGAATTATCATACAGCGTCAACATACACCACAGTGACGACACGTGAGGGCAAAGTATCATACAGCGTCAACATATACCACTGCGTCGACACGTGAGGGTGAAGTATCATACAGCGTCAACATATTCCACAGTGTCGACACGTGTGGGTGAAGTATCACACGGCGTCAACATACACCACAGTGTCGACACGTGAGGGTGAATTATCATACAGCGTCAACATATACCCCTGCATCGACACGTGAGGGTGAAGTATCATACAGCGTCAACATACACCAC
>NW_018407049.1:630315-631141 GCF_002113885.1 Mizuhopecten yessoensis | reverse complement strand
TTTAGACGTTTGGCCATCGTCTGTAAACTGACACAAGAATTACCGAAAGTTCGTCCGGAAAACATAAGAAATAATCACCGGTTAAAAAAACATGCGTAAATATGCAGTTTTGCTTAATGCGCTTTTTATCTTGCTGAAAATGAGCCCATACCTGAAAAAACGTTGATATATTTCATTCATGAACCGGTCTTTTTTGTAGTCTGACAAACCAGGGAGAGTATACGTGCCTGGACAAACGTACGAAAATGTCGTATGCAAATGAGGCCACGTACATATCTTCGCCGATTTTTATCCACTTCCGAAGAGCCAAGGAGACATTCTTATATCGATAAACAGTGTTTTTAATGAAACGTAAACCTTGTAATGCAATGAACTTCCAATTTTCACCAATTTTAAACAGAACAAAATGAGAAATAACTTACCATCAACCAAAACCGATATATAAAGCTGCAGAAAAAAACCCAGATTCTATATCATAACTAAATAATTATAATAAATAATTTAAAAAAAATACATGAATTCGTTCGATTTGACATCTTGAAAAATCAATTAAAAATGTGAAATTTAAAAAATGTTGTTTTGATAATTAATTAGACGATCAAAGATATTTTTTATTCCAAACGAAGCTTATGTTCTTGCAGGTCACTGCAGAGAATTTCATTTTATTTTATTCGAGTTATCTTTCTTTGAACACTAAATCAAAATAGACGCACGGACAGCTACTTTCGACGGGAGTCATTTGTTAAAATTGTTCGTTCTGATTTTTTAAAAATACAGTTTTATGTTTTGCTGGTTTTTTGTTTGCATTAGTAGATTGTATACATGG
>NW_018407049.1:626634-627593 GCF_002113885.1 Mizuhopecten yessoensis | reverse complement strand
AGTGTGAATGGAGGGTTAGCATTGTAAGTATGAGAGGATGGCTTAATATTGTAAGTGTGATAGGGAGGCTTAGCATTGTAATTGTGAGACTGAAGCTTAGTATTGTAATTGTGAGAGGGTGACTTAGTATTGTAATTGTGAGAGGAGGCTTAGCATTGTAAGTGTGAGAGGATGGCTTAGCATTGTAAGTGTGAGAGGGAGGCTTATTATTGTAATTGTGAGAGGGTGACTTAGTATTGTAAGTGTGAGAGAAGGCTTAGCATTGTAAGTGTGAGAGGATGGCTTAGCATTGTAAGTGTGAGAGGGAGGCTTAGCATTGTAAGTGTGAGAATGAGGCTTAGTATTGTAAGTGTGAGAGGGAGGCTTAGCATTGTAATTGTACGAGGGAGGCTTAGCATTGTAAATGTGACAGGGAGGCTAAGCATTGTAATTGTGAGAGGGAGGCTTAATATTGTAATTGTGAGAGGGATGCTTAGCATTGTAAGTGTGAGAGGGAGGCTTATCATTGTAAGTGTGAGAGCAGGCTTAGCATTGTAAGTGTGAGATTGAGGCTTATTATTGTATGTGTGAGACGGAGGCGTAGTATTGTAAGTATGAGAGGGACTGGCTTAGCATTGTAAGTGTGAGAGGATGCTTATCATTGTAAGTGTGAAAGAAGACTTCGCATTGTAATTGTGAGAGGGTGGCTTAGTATTGTAACTGTGAGAGGGCGGCTTAGCGTTGTAATTGTGAAAGGAAGGCTTAGCATTGTAAGAGTGAGACTGAGGCTTAGTATAGTAAGTGTGAGAGAAGGCTTAGTATTGTAAGTGTGAGATGAGGCTTAGCATCCTAAGTGTGAGAGGAGGCTTAGCATTGTAAGTGTGAGAATGATGCTTATTATTGTAAGTGTGAGAGGAGGCTTAGCATTGTAAGTGTGAGAGGGAGGCTTAGCATTGTAAGTGTGAGAATGAGGGTTAGTT
>NW_018407049.1:625405-626009 GCF_002113885.1 Mizuhopecten yessoensis | reverse complement strand
GAATGAGGCTTAGTATTGTAAGTGTGAGAGGGAGGCTTAGCATTGAAAGTGTGAGAAGAGGCGTAGCATTGTAAGCGTGCGAATGATGCTTAGTATTTTTAGTATGAGAGGAGGCTTAGCATTGAAAGTGTGAGAGGGNTGTGAGAGGGGGCTTAGCATTGTAAGTGTGAGAATGAGGCTTAGTATCGTAAGTTTAAGAGGAGGCTTAGCATTAAAGGTGTGAGAATGAGGCTTATGATTGTAATTGTGAGAGGATGCTTATCATTGTAAGTGTGAGAATGAGGCTTATTATTGTATGTGTTAGAGGGAGGCTTAGTATTGTAAGTATGAGAGGGACTGGCTTAGCATTGTAAGTGTGAGAGGATGCTTATCATTGTAAGTGTGAGAGGGTGGCTTAGTTTTGTAATTGTGAAAGGGAGGCTTTATATTGTATGTGTGAGAGGGTGGCTTAGTTTTGTAATTGTGAGAGGGAGGCTTAATATTGTATGTGTGAGAATGAGGCTTAGTATAGTAAGTGTGAGAGAAGGCTTAGCATTGTAAGTGTGAGACGAGGCTTAGCATCGTAAGTGTGAGAGGAGGCTTAGCATTGTAAGTATGATAATGA
>NW_018407049.1:619191-624871 GCF_002113885.1 Mizuhopecten yessoensis | reverse complement strand
TGAGACGGAGGCTTAGCATTGTAATTGTAAGAGGGAGGCTTAGCATTATAAGTGTGAGAGGGTGGCTTAGCATTGTAAGTGTGAGAGGAGGCTTAGCATTGTAAGTGTGAATGGAGGGTTAGCATTGTAAGTATGAGAGGGAAGCTTAGTATTATAAGTGTGAGAGGGAGGCTAAGTATTGTGAGACGGAGGCTTAGCATTGTAATTGCAAGAGGGAGGCTTAGCATTGTAAGTGTGAGAGGAGGCTTAGTATTGTAAGTGTGAAAGGGAGGCTTAGCATTGAAAGTGTGAGAGTAGGCTTATCATTGTAAGTGTGCGAATGATGGTTAGTATTTTTAGTATGAGAGGAGGATTAGCATTGTAAGTGTGAGAGGGGGCTTAGCATTGTAAGTGTGAGAATGAGGCTTAGTATCGTAAGTGTGAGAGGAGGCTTAGCATTAAAAGTGTGAGAATGAGGCTTAGTATCGTAAGTATGAGAGGAGGCTTAGCATTTAAAGTGTGAGAATGAGGCTTAGGATTGTAATTGTGAGAGGATGCTTATCGTTGTAAGTGTGATAATGAGGCTTATTATTGTATTCGTGAGAGGGAGGCTTAGTATTGTAAATATGAGAGGGACTGGCTTAGCATTGTAAGTGTGAGAGGATGCTTATCATTGTAAGTGTGAGAGAGTGGCTTAGTTTTGTAATTGTGAGAGGGAGGCTTATTATTGTATGTGTGAGAGGAGGCTTAATATTGTTGTGCATAGAAAGAAGGTATAGCGTGGAGTGTTGTGGGTATTACATTGCATAAAGGATATTGAGTATTGTGGTTTAAATTTTGATGATTCATGATTACCTAAAAAAACTTTGTCTGTTTTGTAGATTTTTGGGTGACGTAGAACTTAAGACATAACTATGAGTGTTGACGAAGAGAAGTCTCCTGTCAGTGAAATGGAGTTAAATGTAAGAAATGTTTGTACATGCATGTAACCTCAGTTTCAAGGTCATGCATACTTCTCTGCTAATTATATATACATTTATAAACACTTTATATGGCAATAAACATATTAATTAGTGACTGTGTATTAAAACCACATGAAAAAGTTCATGACCACCATCTAGTCAGATGGATTTCTGTTTAATAAAAGAATTTACCATAGTTTTACTTGCTGTTTTTATAACCACCAAATGATCTGCCCCCAATTAATTTAGAGGTATACTGCAATTAGCGTTGGTCGCATAGAAAACATTTTTCTGGAGATTTTTTTGTAAATTACCTGATCAATTTAAAAACAAAATGTACACATAACTGGTTCCTCACATTCTGACTCGGATAACAGTAACAAAATACAGGGAGCGATATATGAGGTATATAACATGTGTAACAAACAACCACGGTAAAGTATGAGATGGCTGCCTCAACCTCTGATTGGCTCATAGATTTATTTAATGGGGGGGGGGGGGGGGGGGGGGGGGGGCTCGAGGATTCAATTGTAATTTTTAGTGTTGCTTCTTTGCTTCTAAATGGAAAATTACAGTAATTTTAGGGACATTTATAAAGACGAAAACGCTGTATAGCTGCATTACTCATCACTTAATATGGATATTCCCTTGAATTGCATTTTTTTGCTATTTTCTTTGGGGATTGTTGTTGTTAGCTAGCCCATGAATTACAGTTCTAATTAACATTGACAATGAAGAGGCTTGTGTGTAAACTTGTTTAAGTCTATGTACTGTATTGATAACTCATTTTTCTTCTTTACGGGTACCACTCTTACTCATAAGACAAGTTTCTTTATCATTGATTGGTTAAGGCCAAACAGTAATCCTTTTTCAATATCTGGGGTTTTGACTTTAGGCTCTGTATGTTATTGTCCTAGAATAGGCTAGTTACAATACAGATCAGCTTCTGTATACTCCTTCATGTAAATGTGTACTTACTATAAGTGATCGTTTTCTTTCAGATGCCCCGGACTCCAGTCTTTGAGAAGTCCAGATCACTATGGGGCCACGTGAAGATGTTACCCTTACAAATTCAGCGTCAGTTGCTGGATCAGTACCGAGATCCCTTCACTGTTGAGGTCCGTGACAAGCTGGCTGACCTTATAGAACAGCTGCCATGGTAGGTCACAGAACAAAAAAAAGGGTATCACATTGGCTCACATAATAAAGTTGTCATAGTTGGTCAGAGAACATAAACAGCAGCAGTGATCACTTTGGTTCAAACCAATAGAGCTCTTTTTAATTGATTCCTTTATTTTTTTATTTTTTTATATTTATCACTTTCATAAAATGCAGGCATTATAACCTCTTTCTGTTATGATTCCAGGAGCGAGGTGAATGAGGAGAACTCCGGTAATGTAGAGGACGAAGGATATGCTAATCAGATGCTAGAATCAGTGCTAAACAAACTCAGTGAAACCATTCATAGCACCACTGAGTTTGTCCTCAAAACAAAACTGCGGGATTCTGAACACAAACTCAGGGTAGGTATATTAACTCTAGCATGTTTTGTTATTCTGTGTTGGAAAGCATAGCTATATGGATGCAGTCACTGACGTTAACTAGGATCTTAAGGTGATACAGTGAATCCCCTGTATTTTAAAACTTAATAAGCAGGTAACTTGTATCATTCAATTACCATGTCATATATATCATGGAGTCAAGGTCAAGAGAGGTTATGATTATTAAAAAATCTACCATGACTTCAAAACATTATACAGACAGCAAATATGTATAAATAGAAACCAAGTTGCCATATACAAGGTATTGTTGATTACTCAGAAAATGATTGGGCAGAGGAAGCCATTTCTATACCTAACGTAAGGTGTGTTTATTATGTTTTTTTGTCTGACTATCTGCAATGTCATGTTTGGCTCATAATTCCATAAAATTTACTTGGATTCAAATTAAATACTTTATTGGATTGTTGCCCATAACCCAAGGGTGTGTAATGATCTTGATCCAAGGTCATGGCTCCAAGGTAAAGGTCAATAGGTATCAGCTACTTCAGACTGTTCACAATTCATATAGACCCATACATTTGTATTTCTTGCTTGAATTCTTATTAAACTTTTGAAGGTTGCTGTCCATATTCTAAGAATGTATAACATTTTCAAGGTTGATAACAGTTTGTAATAAACCAGAACCTAGGTGTAATTTCATTACATCATGCGCAGGCGTATTATACACCCATTCAACTGTGTGGGTTTTTTTTGGGTTTTTTTCTTTGAATGGTTTTTATTTGTGCAATTTGGAAATTTTGCTGGGAAGTCTACCCAATTTGCTTTGGTACAAAATGTTGTATATTCATTGTATGTTGTACATATGTTGTAACTTATGTGTTCTGATTATAGCAAAGATACATGGGGAATGCTCTAGAGTTTGTCAAGTTAGTAAAGAGCTACCTATCCCAGGAGGAGCGTGCTGTAGCTCAGGCGGAAAATGTAAGTTTAAAATCTGTTCTCTACTCTTTCTTGATGTATTTATCATGTGTTTGTTGGTATCTCATTAAAACTTGGTTTGTGATGTGAGAAATTACCAGTCCTATACCATCAAACCTCATTGATCTAATCACATCCCCTTCTTACTAAATCACATCCCCTTCTTACTAAATCACATCCCCTTCATACTAAATCACATCCCCTTCATACTAAATCACATCCCCTACTTACTAAATCACTTCCCCTTCTTACTAAATCACATCCCCTTCTTACTAAATCACTTCCCCTTCTTACTAAATCACATCCCCTTCTTACTAAATCACTTCCTTCTTACTAAATCACATCCCCTTCTTACTAAATCACATCCCCTTCTTACTAAATTAGCTTGAAACAGTTGGATTATTGGGACATTTTCATCTCATGAATGCAATCTGGTAGATACAGTGAAATATAAACAGGACAGACTTCAAAACTGTCTACAGATGCTTTTTAAAGGATCAGTTTTACTTTTTGTGATCATCATTACAAATGGTTCTTAACCCATTTTGAAGAATTAATGTGACCAAACTAATAACTGTTATACAAATGTGATCAGGCTACATCTGCGGATGGAGGAGACACACAGTATCACCGCCAGATTGATCTCATTCAAAGGATTGAAAGTTTACAGGGCAGAACTCAGGTATGTATATAACATTATAAGGGAAAAACAAATGTAAGGGGTTATTATTTCAGGGTAGCAACTTCTGGGGGAGACAATTTCAGGGTTGATTCTTACATGTTAGCCTTTATAAGAGAGACACTGACAGGGCAGACAATAACAAGAGACAATAACATGGTAGACAAATTACTGGGTAGACAAATTACTGTGTAGACAATTACTGTGTAGACAATTACTGTGTAGACAAATTACTGGGTAGACAAATTACTGGGTAGACAAATTACTGTGTAGACAATTACTGTGTAGACAATTACTGTGTAGACAAATTACTGGGTAGACAATTACTGTGTAGACAAATTACTGGGTAGACAACTACTGTGTAGACAATTACTGTGTAGATAATTACTGTGTAGACAATTACTGTGTAGACAATTACTGTGTAGACAAATGACATGGTAGACAATTACTGTGTAGACAATTACTGTGTGTAACATTACTGTGTAGACAATCACAGTGTAGACAATTACTGGATAGAAAGTTCATGTGTAGACAATCACAGTGTATACAATTACTGTGTGTAACATTACTGTGTAGACAATTACTGTGTAGACAATTACGGTGTAGATAATTACTGTGTAGATAATTACTGTGTAGACAATTACTGTGTAGACAATTACTGTGTAGACATTTTACTGTGTAGACAATTACTGGAAAGAAAATTACAGTGCAGAAAATAACTGGGTAGATAATTACTGTGTGGATAATTACTGTGTAGACAATTACTGGATAGAAAGTTGTTGTTTAGACAATTACTGTGTAGATAATTTCTGAGTAGACGATTACTGTGTGGACAATAACTGTGTAGATAATTACTGTGTAGACAATTACTGTGTAGATAATTACTGTGTAGATAATTACTGTGTAGACAATTACTGTGTAGATAATTACTGTGTAGATAATTACTGTGTAGACAATTACTGTGTAGATAATTACTGTGTAGACAATTACTGTGTGTAATATTACAGTGTAGACAATTACTGGATAGAAAGTTCATGTGTAGACAATCACAGTGTATACAATTACTGTGTAGACAATTACAGCATAGACAATTACTGGATAGAAAGTTGTTGTGTAGACAATTACTGTGTAGACAATGACGGTAGATAATGACTGTGTAGACAATTACTGTGTGTAATATTACAGTGGAGACAATTACTGGATAGAAAGTTGTTGTTTAGACAATTACTGTGTAGATAATTTCTGAGTAGAGGATTACTGTGTGGACAATAACTGTGTAGATAATTACTGTGTATACAATTACTGTGTAGACAATTACAGTATAGACAATTACTGTGTAGATAATTACCGTGTAGACAATTACTGTGTAGACAATTACAGTATAGACAATTACTGGAAAGAAAGTTAATGTGTAGACAATCTCAGTGTAGACAATTACTGGATAGAAAATGACTGCAGACAATTACTGGGTAGACAATTACTGTGTGGACTCTTACTGTGTAGACAATTACTGTGTAGACAATTTACTGTGTAGACAATTACTGTGTAGATAATTACTGTGTAGACAATTACTGTGTAGA
>NW_018407049.1:607514-616097 GCF_002113885.1 Mizuhopecten yessoensis | reverse complement strand
ACTGTGTAGACAATTACTGGAAAGAACAAATTACAGTGCAGAAAATAACTGGGTAGATAATTACTGTGTATACAATTACTGTGTAGACAATTACTGTGTAGACAATTTACTGTGTAGACAATTACTGGAAAGAAAATTACAGTGCAGAAAATAACTGGGTAGATAATTACTGTGTGGATAATTACTGTGTAGACAATTACTGGATAGAAAGTTATTGTGTAGACAATTACTGTGTAGACAATTACTGTGTAGACAATTACAGCATAGACAATTACTGGAAAGAAATTTAATGTGTAGACAATCACAGTGTAGACAATTACTGTGTAGACAATTACTGTGTAGACAATGACTGTGTAGACAATGACTGTGTAGACAAATTACTGTGTAGATAATGACTGTGTAGACAACTACCTTGTAGACAATGACTGTGTAGACAATTACTGGGTAGACAATTACTGTGTAGACAATTACTGTGTAGAAATTACTGTGTAGACAATGACTGTGTAGACAATTTCTGTGTAGACAAGGGAGGCAATTATGTGATAGAAAATGACAGGGTAGGCAATTCAGAAGAAATAATTACAAGGCAATGACAATTGTGAGCAAAGACAATATATTTAGAGACAATCAATGTATAGGAAATTTACAGGTAAAATAAATACAGCCTAAGAATTACTGAAAGTGTATGTCATTTTGTATCAAAGTAAATTGAATGCATATAAAATAAAGTTAATGGGAAATCCAAATGTTTCAGGTGACACAGAACTATCTGCAGACACTGGATGAAAAGTTTAAACAGTTAATAATTACACGTCAGAAGCACTCCCAGATTAAAGGTACATAAGATCACTGACTAGTTGACAAAAAGTCCCACATTAAAGGTACATAAGATCTCTGATTAGTAGACAAAAAGTCCCAGATTAAAGGTACATAAGATCTTTGATTAGTAGACAAAAAGTTCCAGATTAAAGGTACACAAGATCACTGACTAGTAAACAAAAAGTCCCAGATTAAAGGTATATAAGATCACTGAGAGTAGACAAAAGTCCCAGATTAAAGGTACATAAGATCACTGACTAGTAGACAAAAAGTCCCATATTAACGGTATATAAGCTCACTGACTAGTAGACAAAAAGTCCCAGATTAAAGGTATATAAGATCACTGACTAGTAGACAAAAAGTCCCAGATTATATTAAAGGTACATAAGATTACTGACTAGTAGACAAAAAGTCCCAGATTAAAGGTACATAAGATCACTCAGACTAGTAGACAAAAAGTCCCAGATTAAAGGTACATAAGATCACTGAAAGTGGACAAAAAGTCCCAGATTAAAGGTACATAAGATCACTCAGACTAGTAGACAAAAAGTCCCAGATTAAAGGTACATAAGATCACTGACTAGTAGACAAAATGTCCCAGATTAACAGTACATAAGATCTCTGATTAGTAGACAAAAAGTCCCAGATTAAAGGTACATAAGATCACTGACTAGTAGACAAAAAGTCCCAGATTAAAGGTACACAAGATCACTGACTATATATATATAGTAGACAAAAAGTCCCTGATTTCATTTATTAAAGGTACATAAGATCACTCAGACTAGTAGACAAAAAGTCCCAGATTAAAGGTACACAAGATCACTCAGACTAGTAGACAAAAAGTCCCAGATTAAAGGTACACAAGATCACTCAGACTAGTAGACAAAAAGTCCCTGTTTAAAGGTACATAAGATCTTTGATTAGTAGACAAAAAGTTCCAGGTTAAAGGTACACAAGATCACTGACTATACATATATAGTAGACAAAAAGTCCCAGATTAAAGGTACATACGATCACTGACTAGTAGACAAAAAGTCCCAGATTAAAGGTACACAAGATCACTGACTAGTAGACAAAAAGTCCCAGATTTAAGGTACATAAGATCACTGACTAGTAGACAAAAAGGATTAAAAACAGTCATGATGAAGATTACAAACACAAACAATATTTGTAAATTTTCAAGTAATTCTCAAAAATGTATTTGGATGTACACCTTTAGCAAGCTAATATTTAATGTCAGCGTACTTCTGGTGTCATTTAAGGAGTTTATAACTTGTTTAACCCTATTATTTCAATTATTTCAATTTAAGGAGTTTCTCTGACCTGGTGTTACAGTGTATATAGCTGATAACATCAGGTCAGAGAATATAGTTGTGCATATTTCAATGGGCATCAATATGCGTAGAACTAATCCTTTGATAGATTAGGGTCCTTCCAGAGTTGAAAATTTTAAAATCAGGTTTTAAAGAAAGGACACCAAACCTCTAACTGTATGTCCATCGTCCGTCTTTATACAATGCTTGTTACAATTGCTGGGGAAGATTTCTCATAAAGATCTTTCTTGAATTCTCATATTTAGTTTCCCAGTGGTACACAGTTGTGCATGTTTCGTGTTGATGTTACCAGAAAAAAGAATAGCTGCAAGGCAGCCATCTTCCATATTTGGAGCTCAAATTTGTTATCACTATTTCTCAAAAAGACCTTGACAGTCCTATCTCAAATTTCACATCAGCTTCCTTTCAATCCTGAGTTGTGCATATTTCAATTCAAGACTGATGAAGAAAACAAGATGTCTGGCTGACAGCCATCTTGAATTTTAAGAGGTCAAGATTATTATTGCTTTTTTTCCAAGTAGTACTTGACATATCTTTCTTAAATTTCATGTGTACATGTAGCTCCATTTGGTCTGAATTGTTCATGTTTCATTTTTGGCCATCATGCAGCCATCTTGGATTTTGATAGTCGAAATTTGTTATGTTATTTTTCATGAAATTCTTTACAAGTTTTTCAATTATTTCATATGTAGCTTCCCCATGGTCCTCAGCTGCACATGTTTCATATTGAGTCTGATATGAAAAACCAAGATGGCCACCAGTTAGCTTTCTTGGATTTTGACAGCTCAAGGTTGTTATCGCTTATTGTCAAGAAATAAACCATGGCCTTATTTGAAAGAAACCCAGATGTATGAAATTTCAATCAAGAGTTTCCACAAGATGCATTTACTTTTAACAAGTCTATAGATCCAACAGATATGAGAAAAGAAAACAAATAAATGAAAAGGATCCATCTTTCATGGCTCTAATGAACATATTATGAAGTGGGCTCATCTTTCATGGCTCTAATGGACATATTATGAAGTGGGCTCATCTTTCATGGCTCTAATGGACATATTATGAAGTGGGCTCATCTTTCATGACTCTAATGGACATATTATGAAGTAGGCTCATCTTCCATGGCTCTAATGGACATATTATGAAGTAGGCTCATCTTTCATGGCTCTAATGGACATATTATGAAGTAGGCTCATCTTCCATGACTCAAATGGACATATTATGAAGTGGGCTCATCTTCCATGACTCAAATGGACATATTATGAAGTGGGCTCATCTCTCATGGCTCTAATGGCCATATTATGAAGTGGGCGCATCTTTCATGGCTCTTTTGGACATATTATGAATTGGGCTCATCTTCCATGGCTATAATGTACATATTATGAAGTGGGCCCATCTTTCATGGCTCTTTTGGACATATTATGAATTGGGCTCATCTTCCATGGCTCTAATGGACATCTTATGAAGTGGGCTCCTCTTTCATGGCTCTAATGGACATATTATCTGTGAAGTGGGCTCATCCTTATGGCTCTAATGGACATACTATGAAGTGGGCTCCAAGATACCTCTAGGATCTCTTATTTGAGAGGTATTAAGGATTAACTTGAATATATTTTTCATGTCATGGAACTATAACACAAAAAAACGGAGTGTACTCTCATCATAAACAGCTTATTTGATGAGAGTACACTCCAGTTTTTTGTGTTATAGTTCCATAACATGAAAAATATATTCAAGTTAATCCTTATAATTAAATCTACTATACACAATCCCTGTGGAAATCCACATTTATTGATGGACTCTTTTCTCTTAGAAATTATTGTGCTTCTGTATCAGCCAATCAAAAGCGACATTACAAACGGCGACGTCATTTTTTATGTTATGGGCTGATAACATAAATTTTAAGCCAATGAAAATGCTTGTTACAAGCAAGATTAAATTATTAGGAGATAACATGCTTTTTAATTATTTTGTTAAACATAAAAGTGTTTTAACTATTTTTACAGTCCAAACACAACAGGTTGAGAATCAGCTCCATAATATTCAGAATACCTCTGGAAGTATGGCCTCTGACATATACCAGCAAAATCTCATGGTATGCATGAACCAGAGGACTAATCTAACTCGAATGTCACAGGATATCAATCATACCATAAAGGATATGGCGTCACAACTTGTACAGATACGACTGGTAAGGACGTACAATTGTGTTGAAATCCTGAAATTTCACTTATTCAACAATATCTGGAATGATATTTGTATGTCTCCCACATGTTAATTATTTCAAACATAATAATCCTATGCAGTATAAGGTCTAAAGCTGTAACACCTGGGTATGTTATGTAGACCAGGATTCCAAATCTTTGTCTTGTATATTTAAACCAAAGGACTATGTATGGTTTGGGCCTGTTTTGGCCCCCAAATGCATCAAAATTCAAAACCTTTAAATGAACTTTGAAATGACTGTTTCTTTAATTTCTAAATACTTCCTAAACACTATTATGTAAATATTTATATTTCTAATTATTGTTGCCATGGTAACAAGTTCAAATTTGCATAAATTAGAAAAATTTGAATATTCAGTGAATATTGGGATATTTTGCATAGTTTTTCTCCTAGAAACTATAGAGCGCATGCTTGAACAAACTTAATATCCAAGAATAATGTGTAGGCACCTGTAATACATCTTTGGGAGAAATATAAAGTTTGTTCAAGAGTGCGCTCTATGGTAGCTAAGAGAAAAACTAGGTGAAAACCTGTCAAAATTGACTGAATATCAAATTTCAATCATTTATGCAAATATGACCTGGTTACCATGGCAGCCAAAATTGAAAACACAAATAAATATTTTCATAATAGTACTGGGGAAGTATTCAAAATTAAAGAAACATTCGTTTGAAAGTTCTATTGCAGATTTTTAATTTTGATGGATTTGGGGGCCAAAAAAAGCCCAAACCATACATAGTCCTTTGTTGTAACGTTAAACACTATCTAATAGGCAATTAAAGGTCTAGAGACATGACACAATTGGATATGTATTGTAGACGAGCTGTGTAAATACATTTCTTAAAATGTGTTTTATTATTTAGTGCTGGTCAAATGTCAAATGTAAAGAGTAAAAAATTAGTCTGTTTCCAGCTCAAAGAACTAATAAGTTTGTTATTTGGCCACTACATTGTATATACCTGGAAAGTGAAATAAAGTTTTCTCTTGTAATGACTTTGACCTATACTGTTAAGGTCACATACGTTCCTTTGGTAATAACTTAAAATAATTAAGATCCCAATTCTTAAACCATGTATGGTACCCTGGCTGGGTAAGAAGGAACCAACACAAATATGCTGCCAAACCCTTTGTCGTAACATGGAAACGATTGAGATCCCAACCCCGAAACGATTGAGATCCCTACCCCGAAACGATTGAGATCCCTACCCCAAAACGATTGAGATCCCTACCCCATAACCATAGACACAGAGAAATCCCAAACAAATTTGCCATAAAAAATCCTTGGTCCTTTCCACAATGTACATGTGAATCAAATGATATGTGAAACAATGGTGTTGTCCTGTAGCTGGAGCCCAAAATGGAGAAATATTTTGAATATTGCTTTTAATGAGAATATTTTTCCCTAATTGCTACAGATCAAGGTTAGCAGTACAGCCTTTTGGGCCTCTTGACCTTTGTTCCCCTTCTTTTAACTTCTACACAAATAATGTCTGTTTATATTTATGTTGTTGACAGTTTATGAAGTCTCCCCAACTAAATACATGTATAAATGTAAGAGAGACAGACAGACAGGTGTTAAATTTTAGGATGATTCCTTAATTATCATATTGCCAATGATATTGTTGATCTTCAGGATTTTACAGAAAATTTCCAGAAGACACATTCTGAACTTGAAGTTCTACAACAACTGGTGGATCAGGAAGTATTGTCATGGAATCGGCAACAAAGGTTGGCAGGCAACGGAGCAGAATTTGACACTCGAGCTCTGGCTACCATACAAAACTGGTTAGTTATAGATTATCAATATACATTTGTAACTGATCAATTGTTTGACTAGTTCCAACATTTAACGTCAGTAGTTACTCCATTGGTCTCAGATCACACATATGTATTTACCTATATTTGGAGGCATGGTAGTCTATAGTGGTAGGACACAGGGCTTGCGACCGGAGGGTTGCAGGTTCGAGTCACAGCACTGTGTTGTAACTTTGAGCAAGATGCTTTACTACGCTTGTTCCAGTCTACTCAGCTGTAAATGAGTTTGTGGGCAATGCTAGAATTGTTGAATGTTAGCCGTGAGCGCCGAAATGGCAGCACCGGCTGTATGCTCCCCAGGGAGTTGAAAAAATATTGGCTGGTTGCAAAGGCCCTATAACCACGGATAATAATTTGTGAACCACTTTGAGACGACTTACGACATAGGTTGTGATAAAGCAGTATATAAGAACCGCAAATTATTATTATCATTATTATACATCATGATATTTGAATTATTTAAAGCATTTGAACACTGGTTAGGATTTGACGACATTGAAGCAGGAAAGTCACATCACATTTCCTATGTAACAGGTTTGAAGGCTTAGCAGACTTGACATGGAAAAATCGAAACCAGGTTTCCCAAATGGAATCCTTTGGACAAGATTTTCCGATTGACGTTCCACAAGGGATACAGGACATTGTGAGCAGACTGAGGGGTTCTGTCAACAACATTCTCACTGGCCTGGTCAGAAGGTAGACCTGTAATATTATATAAACTATAAACTGTAGAACTATCATCAACATTCTCACTGACCTGTAATATTATATAAACTATTGACTGTGGAACTATAAAACATATAAGCTATTCTGTGAGTATGCTTGCAAATCAGTTTTATTAAAGTGTATATGTATAAAGGGGAAAATAACTGTGAGAACAAGATGGAAAGACGAGACATTTCACCCTCATAAACAGTATAACCCATATACTATGTTACCTTTTATATAATTACTGAACTTTGTATGTTGTACATCTTTGGATGTCATGTGCCTAGTTACTTTAAACAGGGTTATAGCCCTTCCTTTATGTTTCCTACTGTAAGTTTTTCTGGAGGTAAAGGACTATTGATTGCTTGTGATACTCTGCCTTGTTAGACAGTTTGACATGTTCTTTGTTCTTACAGTGCCTTCATAGTGGAATGTCAGCCTCCTCAGATTCTGAAGGTCAACAACAAGTTCACTGCCAAAGTGAGGCTCATGCTTGGTAACAAACTGAAAATATACATGGATCCCCGAAAGGTTACAGCAGTCCTCTTGAGGTGAGGATAATACAATTAAAACCTCTGTTACTGTAGCCAAGTAGATTCTGGTATATAGTCTGGTTGTTTAGTCATAGATCTTCAGACTTGTTAGTAGAGGAATTTTATCTTTTATCGTTTACATTTTGGGTCACAGGGGATATGGACTGTATTTTATTTGTTACCTACGTACCATAGTGCAAGAACTGCAAATTTGTTTAAGGAAATATCTGAAATAATATTAAAACACTCACAACTATCTATTTGAATCTTCTAGAGTTACCTCCTTCAATACCAAAGACTATTAACACTGACAATAACATTAAGGAAATTAAAGTAAAAAAAAAAAAGTAAAAAAAAAATGTAAAAAAAACTGAAACAGCTGATTCAGAAGATGGTTTTTCTATGACAATTTTGAACATCATACTTATATTCAAGTTTCAAAAAGTGACAGTTGTAAGAAAAGTAAGATAGTTTTTTGTGTGATGATTGAAAATAATCATCTGAAGACAAAAAACAATCTTTAAAATATCACTTTTGTTAGATATGAGTAAAAAGATTTCTTTGGAAAAATTTCAGTCCAGGCCATCATATTTCCCCCCATCCTATTATTTTTTTTTATTGGAAACAGTTTTCATTTGCTGATGTTTATCTACAGTGAGCGCCAGCTAAGCAGACTACAGGAATGTGAAAATCCACACCTATTTAAGGAGAACTCTGGCAAATTGCTTAACGACAACGGGCGCATGGAGTACAACGAAACGACGAGAGAGCACAGTGTCTCTCTCAAGAGTATGGTAGATATTGGTTTGACCTCAGTTATACTCTAAAGTGTGTTCCTCACATTGAAATCAAGGTGTCCGTCTGTATGTTAACAGGAGTTTGTCATTGAAATCAGGGTGTCTGTCTGTATGTTGACACGAGTTTGTCATTGAAATCATGGTGTCCATCTGTATGTTGACAGGAGTTTGTCATTGAAATCAGGGTGTCCATCTGTATGTTGAGAGGNATCTGTATGTTGAGAGGGGTTTGTCATTGAAATCAAGGTGTCTGTCTGTATGTTGATAGGAGTTTGTCATTGAAATCAGGGTGTCCATCTGTATGTTGAGAGGAGTTTGTCATTGAAATCAAGGTGTCTGTCTGTATGCTGACAC
>NW_018407049.1:526213-598974 GCF_002113885.1 Mizuhopecten yessoensis | reverse complement strand
GAGTTTGTCATCAAAATCAGGGTATCCATCTGTATGTTGACAGGATTTTGTCACTGAAATCAGGGTGTCCGTCTTTATGTTGACAGGAGTTTGTCATTGAAATCATGGTGTCCATCTGGATGTTGACAGGGGTTTGTCATTGAAATCAAGGTGTCCATCTGTATGTTGAGAGGAGTTTGTCATTGAAATCAGGGTGTGAATCTGTATGTTGACAAGAGTTTGTCATTGAAATCAGGATGTCCATCTGTATTTTGACAGGAGTTTGTCATCCATCTGTATGTTGACAGGATTTTGTCACTGAAATCAGGGTGTCCGTCTTTATATTGACAGGAGTTTGTCATTGAAATCAAGGTGTCCGTCTGTGTGTTGATAGGAGTTTGTCATCGAAATCAGGGTATCCATCTGTATGTTGACAGGATTTTGTCACTGAAATCAGGGTGTCCGTCTTTATATTGACAGGAGTTTGTCATTGAAATCAAGGTGTCCATCTGTATGTTGAGAGGAGTTTGTCATTGAAATCAGGGTGTGAATCTGTATGTTGACAAGAGTTTGTCATTGAAATCAGGATGTCCATCTGTATTTTGACAGGAGTTTGTCATTAAAATCAGGGTGTCCATCTGGATGTTGACACAAGTTTGTCATTGAAATCAGGGTGTCCATCTCTATGTTGACAAGAGTTTGTCATTGAAATCAGGGTGTCGGTCTGTATGTTGAGAGGAGTTTGTCATTGAAATCAGGGTGTGAATCTGTATGTTGACAAGAGTTTGTCATTAAAATCAGGGTGTCCATCTGGATGTTTATGTTGACAGGATTTTGTCACTGAAATCAGGGTGTCCGTCTTTATGTTGACAGGAGGTTGTCATTGAAATCAAGGTGTCCATCTGTATGTTGAGAGGAGTTTGTCATTGAAATCAGGGTGTTCGTCTGTGTGTTGACACGAGTTTGTCATTGAAATCAGGGTGTCCGTCTGTATGTTGAGAGGAGTTTGTCATTGAAATCAGGGTGTTCGTCTGTGTGTTGACACAAGTTTGTCATTGAAATCAGGGTGTCTGTCTGTATGTTGACAGGAGATTGTCATTGAAATCAGGGTGTCCATCTGTATGTTGACAGGAGTTTGTCATTGAAATCAGGGTGTCCATCTGGATGTTGACACAAGTTTGTCATTGAAATCAGGGTGTCCATCTGTATGTTGAAAGGAGTTTATCATTGAAATCAGGATGTTCATCTGTATGTTGACAGGAGTTTGTCAATGAAAACAGGGTGTCTGTCTGTATGTTGACACAAGTTTGTCATTGAAATCATGGTGTCCATCTGTATGTTGACAGGAGTTTGTCATTGAAATCAAGGTGTCCATCTGTATGTTGACAAGAGTTTGTCATTGAAATCAGGGTGTCTGTCTGTATGTTTACAGGAGTTTGTCATTGAAATCAGGGTGTCCGTCTGTATGTTTACAGGAGTTTGTCATCGAAATCAGGGTGTCCGTCTGTATGTTGAGAGGAGTTTGCCATTGAAATCAGGGTGTCTGTCTGTATGTTGACAGGAGTTTGTCAATGAAATCAGGGGGTCCATTTGTATGTTGACAGGAGTTTGTCAATGAAATCAGGTTGTTCGTCTGTATGTTGACAGGAGTTTGTCATTGAAATCAGAGTGTTCATCTGTATGTTGACAGGAGTTTGTCATTGAAATCAAGGTGTCCGTCTGTATGTTGATAGGAGTTTGTCATGAAAATCAGGGTGTCCGTCTGTATGTTGACAGGAGTTTGTCATCGAAATCAGGGTGTCCGTCTGTATGTTGAGAGGAGTTTGTCATTGAAATCAGGGTGTCTGTCTGTATGTTGACAGGAGTTTGTCATTAAAATCAGGGTGTCCATCTGGATGTTGACACAAGTTTGTCATTGAAATCATGGTGTCCATCTGTATGTTGACAGGAGTTTGTCATTGAAATCAGTGAAACATTCGTGATAGGAGTTTGTCATTAAAATCAAGGTGTCCGTCTGAATGTTGACAGGAGTTTGTCAATGAAATCAGGTTGTTCGTCAGTATGTTGACAGGAGTTTGGCATTGAAATCAGGGTGTCCGTCTGTATGTTTACAGGAGTTTGTCATCGAAATCAGGGGGTCGTCTGTATGTTGAGAGGAGTTTGTCATTGAAATCAGCGTGTTCGTCTGTGTGTTGACACAAGTTTGTCATTGAAATCAGGGTGTCTGTCTGTATGTTGACAGGAGTTTGTCAATGAAATCAGGGAGTCCGTCTGTATGTTGAGAGGAGTTTGTCATTGAAATCAGGGTGTTCGTCTGTATGCTGACAGGAGTTTGTCATTGAAATCAGTGAAACATTCGTATGTTGACAGGAGTTTGTCATTGAAATCAGGATGTCCATCTGTATATTGATAGGAGTTTGTCATTGAAATCAGGGTGTCCGTCTTTATGATGACAGGAGTTTGTCATTGAAATCAAGGTGTCCATCTGTATGTTGACAGGAGTTTGTCAATGAAAACAGGGTGTCTGTCTGTATGTTGACAGGAGTTTGTCAATGAAATCAGGTTGTTCGTCAGTATGTTGACAGGAGTTTGACATTGAAATCAGGGTGTCCGTCTGTATGTTGATAGGAGTTTGTCATTAAAATCAGGGTGTCCGTCTGAATGTTGACAGGAGTTTGTCAATGAAATCAGGTTGTTCGTCTGTATGTTGACAGGAGTTTGTCATTGAAATCACGGTGTCCATCTGGATGTTGACACAAGTTTGTCATTGAAATCATGGTGTCCATCTGTATGTTGACAAGAGTTTGTCATTGAAATCAGGGTGTCTGTCTGTATGTTGACAGGAGTTTGTCAATGAAAACAGGGTGTCTGTCTGTATGTTGACAGGAGTTTGTCATTGAATTCAGGGTGTCCATCTGTATGTTGACAGGAGTTTGTCAATGAAAACAGGGTGTCTGTCTGTATGTTGACAGGAGTTTGTCATTGAAATCAGGGTGTTCATTTGTTTGTTGACAGGAGTTTGTCAATGAAATCAGGGAGTCCGTCTGTATGTTGAGAGGAGTTTGTCATTGAAATCAGGGTGTTCGTCTGTATGCTGACAGGAGTTTGTCATTGAAATCAGTGAAACATTCGTGATAGGAGTTTGTCATTAAAATCAAGGTGTCCGTCTGAATGTTGACAGGAGTTTGTCAATGAACTCAGGTTGTTCGTCAGTATGTTGACAGGAGTTTGTCATTGAAATCAGGGTGTCCGTCTGTATGTTTACAGGAGTTTGTCATCGAAATCAGGGTGTCCGTCTGTATGTTGAGAGGAGTTTGTCATTGAAATCAGGGTGTCTGTCTGTATGTTGACAGGAGTTTGTCAATGAAATCAGGGTGTCCATTTGTATGTTGACAGGAGTTTGTCAATGAAATCAGGGTGTCCGTCTGTATGTTGACAGGAGTTTGTCATTGAAATCAGGGTGTCCATCNCCGTCTGTATGTTAACAGGAGTTAGCATCTTGGATAACTGCATTCATGTAATTTCTTTTTGGGACTTTTGATTTCTGATAATAACAATTTGTTCAAAGCAGTGGTACTTCATGAGATATAGGATTTGCTACTACTGCTTGTCATCCTCATCAGTGAACAACACATGCATCATCATGTCATTGTTTGTTTTACTAAAACTATTATTGACTTCTGTTGAGGGCACTTTAATTGTGTCATTATATCATTGCTTTTAGTGGGAGTTAATCACTTCGCAAAGCATTAGTTTTTTGTCATAGCCCCATTATAATAGAAGGTAGTTTTATAAACTGATAAAGCTTTGCATTAGGGTGTCAATATTTATGAAACTTTGATAATCTATGTGTACATAGAGTTGTACGTTATTTTCTTTCATTCATTTTTGTTTTGTTTTTTGTTTTGCAGCAACTCCAGAAAATAAACCGTGCTGACAGAAAGCAGGTGAGATAATTCTGATAATGAATCTGTTCTCTACAAATGTTTAAATTTTACCATTCCATTGGCAAAATGTCCAAACTTATATTGAAATATCCATTAATAAAGAAAAGGTCGTCCAGAGGATTCAAAAGTCATTGTGCTTTGTATGTAACTTATTTTTGAAGTATTTATGCAGTGGTCAATCATATCATAGAAAATGGTTATTAGTTGGTGTGTCGAAACAGTCACTGAAGTTGCATTAGTTGTAAAAAAATATAGAAAAGTATTGCAATAAGGGCATCAGACAGATTTCGGTAGCTTCAGTGTCTCCTAATCGGAGGCCACAAACGAGAACTTGTGACTCTACATAGGTCCAATATCATACATGTTGTCGCCATTGACGTCATCACACACCAGCAGATTAGGGTAGGCCATCTTAAAAACCTGAACCTGCAGGTGGGAAATGTTGATGATCAAGTTAGCTCTGATGAAACATCTCAACTATTCTTCTTCTTTTCAGAATGTGACAGAAGAGAAATTCTGCATTGTGTTTAAGTCAACATTCCAGATTGGAAACCAAGAACAATTTGTCTGGGTAAGAATGTTTTATTCATTTTTTTCCTGTCTCCTAATGAATACCTATTACAAGTTAACCTCACATATATTTCTGACATTCCAGAAAGCACAATTTTTGTGTAGACCTATGATGTACATTCACAAGTGTGTGAGTGGATGTGTACGTCATCATGCCATAAACAAGTGTCATCTGTGACGGCAAATAGAAATATATAAGGTCTAGTGTTTATAACACTCATATATTACACACTGTACCTACATTTGTATTTTATACGAATTTTATAATTTTCTACAAAAATACTTTTTGTGGCGCTTAATTTATAGGCCGCAACTTTACTCATAAAAAATGATATCTGAAAATATTTTAATCCTAAAATATGTTAAATAAACTTTCGGTCATCCAAGAGATGAGCCATGTTCCGCCAATACCTTGTTGTGTCATTTTCTCTGAGTAAACAGGGCTTGCTGTCCTGTAAGGAGGTGTGAGGGTTTATAACTATAAAAGTGCAGTGTAAAAATAAAAGTTTAGCAATAGACATCTTTTTTCACAAACGCATATATTCATGTGCAATATATTATTTGAATTTCCCGGTGTTTATTTTTGGTATACAATTTCATTGGTCAAGTCTAAACCACGTGATAGCTGACCCCTGTTTCAGCAGGTGACCCCCACAGGGGGACAGAAAAATTTGCAACCGCACGCCATCTTTGATTTTCTGAACGATAAACAAAAGATACAAGTAATTTGACCTTTTATACGGCAAAAGTTTTCTAACCCTCCCACCACACCCCCTTTTCAGATTATATATGTTAAGATGTTTCTATGTTGTTTCAATTTTATGATGTCTTGTGGTGCTTAATTTATAGGCCGCAACTTTACTCATAAAAAATGATATCTGAAAATATTTTAATCCTAAAATATGTTAAATAAACTTTCGGCCATCCAAGAGATGAGCCATGTTCCGCCTGTTATCCTGCACTAATAAACTTTTGCTTTCTTGAAAACTTGACTGAACAAACTGGTGGACAAAATGACGTCAAGGACTGAATAATAACGCCATGTTACTGTAGCTTGAAATGGGCTAAAGTATTTAGAGTCCATTCTTATTCAGTGTGACTGTGTCCCTATTAGATTAGTCTATAACATCTGATGAGTCCAGCCAAATAAAGGAGTAGAGTCTACTTGGGTGATTCAATATCTTACATTATCTGGAATATTGTATTGCGTGGACTAAAAGCTGGCTTATTTGTATCACTATAGCAAGATTCACAAGGCATACAAAATAAAAAGGTTTACACATGCTAAATAATAATGCCATGGAAATATGGAACAATTAATATTTTGATACAATATCTTAACATTATCTTAATATTTTACAGACAAAATCTAATCCTATAGTTGTGATTGTCCATGGCAGTCAGGAATGCCGAGCAATGGCGACAATCATGTGGGATAACCAGTTTGCTATACCGGTGAGTAAGGATACCCAGTGTAGTGTACATTACTGGTGAATCAGTCCCGAAAAAGGAGGACATTTTTTTTAAAAGATAAGGTCTGTCAGGTAAGGATTTCTGATAAAGTTTCGCCTATAGTTGAAATATATCAGTCTTAAAATTAGTATGTATACGTAAACAGGGTACATACTATTAGTTACACAGTTTGTTAGTGACCTTCGCCTCGCCCGATACAAGTTTCTTTTAGACCCAATATTTTTCAGTATTAAGTCACTAACAAACTGTGTAACAAATTTATCCCGTCGAAGGCCCTTTGGATAAAAAAACTGCAAAATAATACAAAATTCAACATTTATTCCAACAATAACAATTTTAACATTTAAAATTTAATACATAATTTGTTAACAACAACAAAAATTTAACAAAAATAATTCGGTATTTCACAAATATTCTCGCCGACTTTTGATTAGCCTTGATAGTGTTGTCAGCATTTAGTTTCACCCGCTTTGTTAACATTTCATC
The DNA here is from genome assembly GCF_002113885.1 of Mizuhopecten yessoensis. Classification (NCBI taxonomy): domain Eukaryota; kingdom Metazoa; phylum Mollusca; class Bivalvia; order Pectinida; family Pectinidae; genus Mizuhopecten; species Mizuhopecten yessoensis. The sequence continues at coordinate 592,519 of NW_018407049.1, read as the reverse complement.
GGCTGTCGTCTGCACAAACCACTTGGTAGCCATCTTGTTACAAGTTGACTCTTATTGGCAAAGAACGATAACTCTTACGTACTCACCTAATGTGAGTTTCTACTGACCTAATATGAAAATATACTGGATATCATGTGACGTCGTTTTAACCAATAGGACTACAGGATTTTTGCCTGAGGCGGGATAAATGTATATATCATGTGAGAAGTCTTTATGATATAAATGGTTTTTTTAATGACTTAGAGGTCTATTGACTCTCTTGTCTGTATCCTTATAGGAAAGGCAGATGTTTGAGGTGCCAGACTTTGTCCCTTGGCCACAAATGTGTGAGCTACTTAGCTGTAAGTTTAAGCAAATGACACAGCGTGGACTGGGGAAGAATGACCTTGATTACCTGGCCCACAAGATCTTTCAAGGTAACCGTAACGTAACAACAGTCGTTTTTTTTCAGTTCACATCAATAATTTGATATTAGCTATGTTGCACAGCTAACTCTCACATAAGAGAAGTAGAGAAGGGGAATAACTCCTATAAAATATGTGAACCAAAAGTTAATTTGCAATGACCCAACTAGTTCAGGTACCATTCATTTGATCAACTTTCATATATTAAGTTTTAAGGAAAAGTTTTGATCAGATCAACAGGAGCACAAATCCTTAAAATGACCACAGTAATGGTTTTCTGATTTCTGATCAACGCTTTATTTGTGATGTTTTGTTATTTGTATCAATATGGGGAGTAAATAATCAACTACATTTATCACAGAAAAGAGAGGTGGGGTGCTTGATCTATCAAATACAACATGTATCACTCTTGTAACAGGAGGCCGGGACATAGTGGATTACTCTCCGTACAGTATCACGTGGGCACAATTCGTCAAGGTAAATCAACCTCCAGATATCCATAGCCTGGTTATCCTCATAGCAAATTTATTGTCACAGTTTCATGTATATTATCTGTAACAATAATTTGTAAATCAATCTCTAAAACAAATTATTATCCACCCTGTTAATAAATTGCTTTTGTCAGAAGTACTCAAGAAAAATATTTCTAATCTTGAAAATATCATTAAAATATGATGCAAAAAATCTGTCTGTGATATTACTGTATTTGTAAAAATAATATTTTAATCAATCTCTAAAACAAATTGTTTTCCACCCTGAAAATCATTTTTCATCTTGAAAATGTCCTTATATTATGATGCAAAAAATCAATACCCCGGGTACTCCATTTCTAATAAATGATTTCATTAAAACGAAAAAGTTAACTTTTCAATAAATAAGCAAGCAAAAAAGTCAAGATGGGACTTAGCATTATTTTCTCTCACTTATTGGACTAGTTTTTGGCTTAACCAATCAAATAGTTCTGGTTTGAATTAGGTTATGTCCTTTAATTTATCTTAATATATATATAAAACACACCTCTTTGCATGTAGACGTATATTTAACAAGTAGTAAAAAAGATCCTTACCGATGAAGAAATTATTTTAAAAAAAATCTCTTGACAAATTCCTTGATCTTCTTGATAACTTTCTTAAGAATATATCTAATTAATCTCTTCCAGGAAAATCAACAACTTGCTTCTGGGACTGTCAGCTTCACGTTTTGGGATTGGTTCCACAGTATCATGAAACTGACAAGAAAACACTTGCGGGAATTGTGGCAAGACAGGTGGGTTGTATTAAATATTGTTGAAATTGTCACAGAATTTTCTCTTTCAGTTATGTGTGCCCAGAGAAGCTATGGTATGTTAATATGGACTTTCAGCTTTGTGTGCCCAGGGAAGCTATATGGTATGTTAAAATGGACTTTCAGCTTTGTGTGCCCAGAGAAGCTATGGTATGTTAATATGGACTTTCAGCTATGTGTGCCCAGAGAAGCTATGGTATGTTAAAATGAACTTTCAGCTTTGTGTGCCCAGAGAAGCTATGGTATGTTAATATGGACTTTCAGCTATGTGTGCCCAGAGAAGCTATGGTATGTTAATATGGACTTTCAGCTTTGTGTGCCCAGAGAAACTATGATATGTTAATATGGACTTTCAGCTATGTGTGCCCAGAGAAGCTATGGTATGTTAATATGGACTTTCAGCTTTGTGTGCCCAGAGAAGCTATGGTATGTTAATATGGACTTTCAGCTATGTGTGCCCAGGTAAGCTATGGTATGTTAATATGGACCTTTAGCTCTGTGTGCACAGAGAAGCTATATATATGGTATGTTAATATGGACCTTCAGCTATGTGTGCCCAGGTAAGCTATGGTATGTTAATATGGACCTTCAGCTCTGTGTGCACAGAGAAGCTATGGTATTTTAATATGGACCTTCAGCTATGTGTGCACAGAGAAGCTATGGTATGTTAATATGGACTTTCAGCTATGTGTGCCCAGAGAATCTATAGTATGTTAATATGGACCTTTAGCTCTGTGTGCACAGAGAAGCTATATATATGGTATGTTAATATGGACCTTTAGCTCTGTGTGCACAGAGAAGCTATATATATGGTATGTTAATATGGACCTTCAGCTCTGTGTGCCCAGAGAAGCTATGGTATGTTGATATGGACCCTCAGCTCTGTGTGCCCAGAGAAGCTATGGTATGTTAATATGGCCCTTCAGCTATGTGTGCCCAGAGAACCTATGGTATGCTAATATGGACCTTCAGCTATGTGTGCACAGAGAAGCTTTGTTATGTTAATATGGACCTTCAGCTCTGTGTGCACAGAGAACCTACGGTATGTTAATATGGACCCTCAGCTCTGTGTGCACAGAGAAGCTATGGTATGTTAATATGGACCCTCAGCTCTGTGTGCCCAGAGAAGCTATGGTATGTTAATATGGACTTTCAGTTATGTGTGCACAGAGAAGCTTTGGTATGTTAATATGGACTTTCAGCTATGTGTGCACAGAGAAGCTATGGTATGTTAATATGGACTTTTTAAATTGATGAATTTTCCAGAGTAAAAGTTGCATTTAAATTTCTATAGCTTTTTGTAAGTATGCCAACCACAACTTTAAAAGTTTGTTTCAGCTCAAAAACCTGCCTTTTGTTAGGGTACTAAGAAAATGCTATTACCAAGTAAAAAAAGTTCTAAATATCAAATAAATATTGAGATTATATGATTTTATATATTAAAATTAAAAAAACAATAACGTTAAAGTTAACGATGATTGTACAACATATGATTTTCAGATATCCTTCCTGAGACAAAGTCTCATGTGAGCAATTGTGGTCACCTTTTGTCCAGCATCATCTTTTGTCTGTCATGCAATCTATAAACAATTTACTATTTAGACTTCTCAAAACCACCTAACCAATTTCAATAATTTTTTACAGAAAGCTATCATTATCAGAGGCATATAAAGCTATGAATTAATTGGATCTCGACCCCTAGGGGTCTGAGGGACAGGGCCAAAATGGGTCAGTGCAAATAAAATTTCAACAATATTTATAACTAATTATAAATAGATGGATGGTGCTTTATCAAAATTGTGAATTCCATTAACTCTTGGTCACCCATTTGCTCCAGGACGGGGTAAAGTTTACTTCTGTTCATACTACCGAATAATACTTACATGTGTATGGTAAGATTTATGTTTTTTCAGTAGGAAATAGTTAAAACTTGGTAAGTTGTTATCATCATATGTTTACAGTTTGATGAATTTAGACCCAAGTTTTATGGACCAAGATTTCAACAACCTCTTTCAGACCCAGATATACTTGTTTGAATTTAACACTGTCTAAGGATTGATAGGTCCTAAGATGCTTTATCAAATTTCTGAAATTCATTACCCCTAAGTCGCTCATTTGTCCCTGGGGGTAAAATTAAATATAGCTTATACTGTATTGAGAAAATAACACTTTTGGGTAATATTTTGGATTTATTTTGCAGTGGAAAATAAATCAAACTGTGTTTGTATGATTATCATATGATGCAGTTTGACAATAAGGAAATTATGGACCTGACAACAAGAGATGAAATAGGTAGAACAAAAATCACTTTTTCCAAGGATTATAAGGAATAGGGCATGTTGTAATTCTATAAGAATAATAAACATTTTATGACTGTTATGAAAGAAGAACACTTTAAGAAGAATACTTATTTAGGCTTTGTCTGTTTTGTCTGTTTTTTTCTGACAGTTAACCACTGTACAAACTATTTTCTTTTCACAGATGCATTGTGGGATTCATAAGCCGGTCTAAGGCAGAGCAGCAACTCCTCAGTGTGGACAATGGCAACTTCCTGTTACGCTTCAGTGAATCAGAGTTGGGCGGTATCACTGTTGGCTGGGTAGATGATGTTGCACAACAGCAAGGTAAGTTTTCATTGGTAAGATGTGTCCAGTACAAGTTTTCATTGGTCAGATATGTCCAGCTCAAATGTTCATGGGTCAAATGTTTCTAGTAAAAGTTTTCATTGGTCAGATGTGTCAGTACAAGTTTGTATTGGTTAGATGTGACCAGTACAAGTTTTTATTTGTTAGATAATGTATGTCTAGTACAAGTTTTTATTGGTTATATGTGTTAAGAACAAGTTTTCATTGGTTAGATATGTCAGTACAAGTTTTCATTTGTCAGATGTGTCCAGTACAAGTTTTCATTTGTCAGATGTGTCCCGTACAAGTTTTCATTGTTTAGATGTGTCCAGTACAAGTTTTTTATTAGTCAGATATGTCCAGTACAAGTTTTTATTAGTCAGATGTGTCCAGTACAAGTTATCATTAGTCAGATATGTCGAGTACAAGTTTTCATTAGTCAGAATTGTCCAGTACAAGTTTTCATTAGTCAGATATGTCGAGTACAAGGTTTCATTGTTTAGATATGTCCAGTACAAGGTTTCATTAGTCAGATATGTCCAGTACAAGTTTTCATTGTTTAGATATGTCCAGTACAAGTTTTCATTAGTCAGATATGTCGAGTACAAGTTTTCATTGTTTAGATATGTCAGTACAAGTTTTCATTAGTCAGATATGTCCAGTACAAGTTTTCATTGTTTAGATATGTCCAGTTCAAGTTTTCATTAGACAGATATGTCGAGTACAAGTTTTCATTGGTCAGAATTGTCCAGTACAAGTTTTCATTAGTCAGATATGTCCAGTACAAGTTTTCATTGTTTAGATATGTCCAGTGCAAGTTTTCATTAGTCAGATATGTCGAGTACAAGTTTTCATTGGTCAGAATTGTCCAGTACAAGTTTTCATTAGGCAGATATGTCGAGTACAAGTTTTCATTGTTTAGATATGTTCAGTACAAGTTTTCATTAGTCAGATATGTCCAGTACAAGTTTTCATTGTTTAGATATGATCAGTACAAGTTTTCATTGGTCGGATATGTCCAGTTCAAGTTTTTATTAGTCAGATGTGTCCCTGATATAAACCATACAATTCAACATATAGTTATTTGAGTAATTTGTTATGTAAACTGATTTATTATTTATAAAAAGACCAGCTAGGTGAGCTGGTTAGATCTTTTGTTTCATTCGAATTTAATTTATCTAAATTATTTTTATTTAATATCAGGAGATGAAAATGAAGTGAAGAGGGAGGCTAACTTTGCACAGCCATATGAGGCAGATGACTTCTGCGTCAAGAGTCTCGCTGAAAGGATCAAAGATGTCGACAAACTGGTGTACCTTTATCCTAACAGACCGAAGGAACAGGTCTTTAAAAAATACTGGCTTCCATTTCCAGGTAAGCTTCTACCAGATACTGCTAATTAGGTAATCAGATGGATTCATCTGAGGTAAATTGTTGTTAAGAGTTGTTTGTACCTGTGATTTATAAGTGGTGACATATAAGGTGACTTTAAGGATCCCTGTCCCATTGCACAATGGTTGTTCTAATATACAGTTATTACCCCCCCCCCCCCCATTAGTATCCATTTATATAATAACTTTAGCACAGTATGGCTGAAGGATACTTCCATTGACTAGGTAGCTCAATCGGTTAGATCTATAATATAACAATCTGAAGTCAAAGTTTTGAATCCGGTCTAGCCCCACTAAGAACACTTTATGATTAATTTAGCTCATCTGGCCCAAAGGGCCACCTAGGGTCATGATAGTTGGCCAGTAGGTACCTGGGATAGAGTTCTATAAAGTTTCTTCATTAAAATGACCTGGACCTAATTTCAAGGTCACTTGGGTTAAATATGTTAAAAACTTCAAACAACAATATCCTAAGATCAATTTGGACTAGAGTCATGATACTTGGGTATGTTATGTAGACCAGTTGTGTGAAATGTTTTCTTTATTACAGTAATGAGTTCAAGGGTCAACTTTAAGTGCAAGTCGGGAGTCAAAGGTCAATGTGGGTTAAAAGCTTAAAAATTCAAATTTCAAATTTCAAATAACAATATCTTCAGAACCGTTTAAGAGATGTTAAAATGTCTTGTGTTCTAGTTACCAAATTTGGTCTGAAGTCACCTATATGTCAGTTTCATGTAATAAAAGGAACAGGTGAGCGATACAGGCCCTCTGGGCCTCTTGTAATAAAAGACCTGTAAGGTATAGTTTTCTTTTCATAAATGATTTATCAAAGCTATAGCCATGCAAGAAAAATCAGTTTTCAATTATTTACATTTTTTGGTAGTGGTACAGGTATCTACAATTGTAACTATAGAATTTCCTTAGATAGTTATCCTGGGTAGTGGAACAGGTATCTAACTACAGAGGTTCCTTAGATAGTTATCCTGGGTAGTGGAACAGGTATCTAACTACAGAGGTTCCTTAGATAGTTATCCTGGGTAGTGGAACAGGTATCTAACTACAGAGGTTCCTTAGATAGTTATCCTGGGTAGTGGTACAGGTTTCTAACTATAGAGCTTCCTTAGATAGTTATCCTGGGTAGTGGAACAGGTATCTAACTACAGAGGTTCCTTAGATAGTTATCCTGGGTAGTGGTACATGTATCTAACTATAGAGCTTCCTTAGATATTTATCCTGGGTAGTGGTACGGGTATCTAACTATAGAGTTTCCTTAGATAGTTATCCTGGGTAGTGGAACAGGTATCTAACTACAGAGTTTCCTTAGATAGTTATCCTGGGGAGTGGTACAGGTATCTAACTAAAGAGTTCCCCTAGATAGTTATCCTGGGTAGTGGTACAGGTATCTAACTATAGAGTTTCCTTAGAAAGTTATCCTGGGTAGTGGTACAGGTATCTGACTATAGAGCTTCCCAAGATAGTTATCCTGGGTAGTGGTACAGGTATCTAAATATAGAGTTTCCTTAGATAGTAATCCTAACTAATCATAATTGATCGCTTTGTCAGTTTTGTTGCCTTTTGTTTTTAATGGTCGTATTTCCCTATAGTCTTTCTGTGCCAAATTTAGTTACTTTAATACCTGTCAATTTTTTATTTTTTAATTGTTTTTGTTATTCTGATTTCAGGAAGAAATTCAAAGAAGCCACACAATCCTCGCTATAAACACATGGGAACTCTGATACAAGATATCATGTAAGTTTTAACTAAATACAAGATATCATATAAGTTTTAACTAAATACAAGATATCATGTAAGTTTTAACTAAATACAAGATATCATGTAAGTTTTAACTCATTTGCCTGTGTTGATCCTTTAGTTTAATTAAATGCCATTTCTCTTAAATTGTGTTTAGACAGTTAAACGATTATTTGATTTAAGATAGGGAAACTCTGATGTTAGAATGTCCTATTCGGCACAAATGGACATAAAAGAGAGTTTTTCTATCACTCCAGTTTCGAGGATTATCTCTGAAATCATGAAAATGCTCTAAATCTTCAACAACGTTCTTCTTCATACCAAAATATTTTAGAATTAAACTACATTCATGGATGGAAAGGTCAAATAGGCGTGGTTAATATACCCTGGCTAACCATTCCCCTTAGGGAAAAGGGGTAACATTTTTACCGTTTACATTGGAAAATAACACATTTCCATTGGGAATAAGTCAAAAGTAAAAATTAACATCATGGATTGGCAGTTTTAAGTCATGAAAAAATAGGACTTTAACAAAATGAGGTACAGAGGTTAAAACTTTAATGGTCTGCACAGATATTAACAACTTCTCCTCAATAATCATATTGAGGCTTAGGATATGTGGATATATTGCATATAACCAGTATACTTGTGGATGGATGAGACTTATATTATGTAGGCTTTGACTGTACTCTGAAGGTTAACTGCTATATATATAATAAATATTTGTAACTTAGAAACATCATTTTTTTGTCGAATACACAGTTGGGATATTTGCATTACACGTACTATCTTGCTTCAGGAGTATTTTCACATTATGTCACAATCCGAACAACAACAAGATCAATCTATATTACAGCTGAGGTGGCCTCCTGTTATCTACTCTATGTCTAGCTCTCACTCATCCACCCCTGAAGTCACATTTGAACTCTTCCAATTCAAAAATTGGAGTTGTTCATTGTGAAATTATTTCAAGGGTGAATGAGTTAATATATAACCGTTAAACAGGATGAAGTGACTGAGATTAGGAGGATAAAAAAATCTATTTGATTGTCAGTGCCGTACCTACACAGACTAGCAGTGTTTCTCGCAAACGAGAGAAGACATCAGAAAATGAGGAAGAAATGACAATGGAACCTGCGTCAGAAATAGGATCAAAGACGTGAGTGTAAAAGGTTTGCAAGCTGTGTTAATAGCACTGAGTAATATCTGGTCCCGCACTAGCATTCATTGTCAGCCTAATTTCACTGTTGTATATCTGGTCCCGCGCTAGCATTCATTGTCAGCCTAATTTCACTGTTGTATCAGCTTTAAGTCAGCTTTGTGTCAGATTATATTTTTAATATTGAAATCATTTAGATAATTTTCAAATTTGTCATTCAAATTTGGTTCATCTGCAGTTTGTCATTTATAAGAAAAACCTGTTTCTGACAGTAATTCTGACAACACACTGGAAAGACTGGCAACACATGCTGGCCTCACACTCACTGAGCTGTAGTAGTATCTGATATATTGTCAGTTGTTTTTTTCCTTTTTTTTTTTATCTGGCAATACTTTATTGGCAAGAAAAGATCAATTACCAAAAAATAGCAAACAGAAGAAAAACATTGACTATCAAAACTCCTGAAGGTGGTCATGGTAACACACTAACATTACACTGTCAATACATTAACAACACATTGTAAATATACTGACATTACACTGTCAGTACATTAACATCAAATTGTAAATACACTAACATCATATTGTAAATACACTGACATTACACTATCAATACACTGAAAGCACAATGTAAGTACACTAACATCATATTGTAAGTACACTGACATTACACTGTCAATACAATAACATCACATTGTAAGTACATTAACATCAAATTGTAAATACACTAACATCATATTGTAAATACACTGACATTACACAGTCAAACTACATTAACATCATTTTGTAAGTACATTAACATCACATTGTAAGTACACTGACATCACATTGTAAATACACTAACATCATATTGTAAATACACTGACATTACACAGTCAAACTACATTAACATCACATTGTAAGTACACTAACATCATATTGTAAGTACACTAACATCACATTGTAAATACACTAATATCACATTGTAAGTACACTAACATCATATTGTAAGTACACTAACATCACATTGTAAATACACTAACATCACATTGTAAGTACACTAACATCATATTGTCAATACAATAACACCATATTGTAAGTACACTGACATTTTATGCATAACTTCACACAATGAAAGAGTTAACCTGTTTATTACTTGAGTTAAGACACAGATATGTATGTGCAAGCAAAGAACAAGTACTAAAACCTACTGCAAACATTTGGCGTATCAGGGGCTACTCACTCTATAACAAACCTGCTAATAGTAACAAATTCTTTTCAAAAGATTTTAAAGGAAGCTAGACTCGGCGAAGTCACAGAAAAACTTGATAAAGAGCGCGAGCTAGACTCCAAAGAAAACAAGAGAAGCAGCTAGACTTTGAACGACTCCAGAGAAGCGACTAGACTCCTAATATCCATGGAGAAGCTATAAAAGACTATGAATTGGAAACGCTAGACTCCGAAGAAGGCAAGAGAAGTCACTAGACTCTGGAGGAATCCAGAGAAGCGACTAGACTCATAGCCACCCCAGAGAATATATCTGTTAGATTTACCATGAGAAAACTGGCTACAGATAAAGTGAAGTAATAATCTATTTAAGAGATTGGGGGTAAAATTCCCAAAGAATTTAAAGTCAAGCCTAAATTTACACATAGTTGTTCATAAAGTCTCGATCAATAGAGTGAGTAACCCACCTAACGTAAACATTACATATATATAACATACAACATGAAGCGTCAAAAAGAAGCCTCACAGAAGCCTCACAGAGGGGCAGCATGTAATAAATCGACAAAAATATACAAATATGAAGTTACTGTATACATATACATGAACCTGAAAAAAGAACCAACAATTACACAAAATCTCATGATCATGAGGCAAATTAATTAGAGGCGATGCAGGGGTTGGTGGGTGGGTAAGCCAAAACAAACAAGTGTAATCTGCCAGCACTACGAGGAATGAAACTGAAGCTGGCAATACCAACACCCCTCTAAGACGTAATCGCTGATTGGTCAAAAGTTACTATGGACTGATTAACATATACTACGATACCTTATATGGTAAGACATCTAATTTGCAAAGATAAACACTATCGCTCTTCGAAGACGAACACATTCCATAACCAGGTAAAAGAAGGAATTACAAAAATGAACATAAGGGAAAAAGCCTTATATCCTATAACACTTAATATTGCAAACATATATATATAACAACAAAAATATCACATCTACAACTACAGCAGCCAAGGCAATAGAAGGCTTACACAGTTATATATAAACTATAATTTATCATTACATATCAAATTATTCTTATATTGTAAGTACAGTAACATCACATTGTAAATACAATAACATCATATTGTAAGTACACTGACATTTTACTGTCAATACAATAACATCATTTTGTAAGTACATTAACATCATATTGTAAATACACTGACATCACAGTGTAAGTACATTAACATCACATTGTAAGTACACTAACACCACATTGTAAATACACTGACATCATATTGTAAATACACTGACATCATATTGTAAATACCCTGACATCACATCTGTCAATACACTGGCATATAGTTCACATACAAATATTGTTCATCCAACAAAACTTCAGCATTAATGGTGCTATTCAATAATACATTATGACCACTGTTGTTTCTTTATCAAAATACTTTATAACCTATTCATAAGGCCAATATGGTATCCTTATTTATATATTTCTTGTGAATCTCTTTAACTAACATTTATTTCACCTGTATATGTGAACCATATTTAATCATCTCAGTGATATGTTTCTTTTCCAAATAACATTTAGTTCACCAATATATTGCATTTCATGCTCAGCTCTGTGGATCTGTTATTATTTGGTAGAGATCCTGGTAAGTGTTCAACGTTCATGGTTATCTCAGTGTACTGAAAGCTCATGATCAGTGGTCTAAATATGTTTGGTAAATATTTGAGTCAGTATTATCAGTGTTCATAGTCAAATAAATGGAATTCTGCCAGTACCTTCAACTATTGCTTGATTGCAAAATCCACCGATGTCATCAGCCATGACCACCTCTAACGGGACGTTTTGATTTCTTTCCTGGAACGCCCGAAAGGTGAGAAGCCGACAACAGTTCGACAGAATCACTGCCCATCTGTGGATTCTCCATCAAATCCAGCTGAGCGCGTTATCTAGCTGATGTTCTCTCTGCATGGTTTGAGTGAGAAACCCCTGCACACAACCACGACAGGGGAGACCCAACCATCCTTTAATGCGTTATAAGCCTCCTGACATCGTCCTCCCAGGGAATGGTACCATTCTTTTCCCCTGATAAGACCAAAGCAGTGTCCAGATATAGACCTGCAGCCTCCTGTTTGTCTGTAGCTCCCCAGCTGCATCTGATGTTTTCTAATTTCTGTCGATATAGGTAATACCATTGTCATCATATCTCAGTCTGTTATCAACATGATTGACAGCAGTACTTACTGGCCTCTTCTGTCTTGTTGAATTCAAGAATTCCTGATATTCAGGTCTTTAGAGTCCCTAATAGTCATCAACAATCTAGCCCTTGTCACCTTGAATTCTTCCTCGAGCGATGATATTGGGGACTGTAACGTCACGCTGCCACAATATGTACGCTTCCAAAAGGTACACGGTCAGGAAGTTTGAATAGTACTTTTAAACTAATTTCCTCAGATGGTATAACAAAAGAGATGTTTATAAACATTTCCACGAAATATTTTTGTTTTCAGCAACATTTTAAGAATTCACGATGACTTCAAAGTAAACATGTCAGATAACCAGAAAAACGATGTACGCTGACGATATTTTGGAGGAGTTTGAAGGGGTTTATTATTGGCGTGTTGTTTAAATGTTGATTTCTAGTCCTTATAACTGAATCATATAAAAATGTCCTATACAATTGTAGTGTAGCATGGTATTTATAAAGCAATATATTTTATTGCAAACGGAACATCAACTAGAAGATATAAAACAAGTTTCATGGCCTATGAAGTTGCATACCGATCTGGATACTTAGCGTTCTATTTTCAAAAACAAATTTCTTAGAATAAAAACTTTTCCTGAAAACAAAGCTCTATGTGTGTAGTCTTTGTCAAGAATCAAGACACGTCAGATATAATATCTGGATTTATAAATATCATTGAAAAACTGTTAAAATTGTACCAGTTGTGGTAGTGTTACAATGTGCATTAGTTTGGCAGTCATGCTACAGGTCAGTACTGGTGAAACTTGGGGGTATTTTGAGCCATCTTTAAAGTGTCTGATGATCTTTCTCACTTCATACAGTGAGAAAGGCTAAGTCTGGTGAGGTAGAAACCCAGCTGGTAAATTCATGAATTTCACAAGCAATTCTTTTCTTTCAATCTTCCGCAGGCATTCCTCCACCTGCGTCTGCAATCGTTTGATATTCCTGCTGTCATTTAGACTAGCGTCTAACTTTTTCTTTTCATCATGATGCAGACTTTCTGATTTCCTTGGTTTACATTTCATCCTTGCCCACCCAATGATTTCATCAGGGGCCAATGAATTTCATTGTGCCTGCACATGCATCGGTGTTATTATTTTCAGGTCGCCCATGAAACCCCTGTCTGGTGGTAGTCGTACTCCTGTTGATGCTTTAAGTCATTTTTTTTCCTGTCTGGCACCTTGATGATCAAGCCCTTCCCCAATCACAAAGAGTATAACAAAGATGGTGCATACTGTCACAATACCCTTTTCTTGTGCCTGCCATGATATTGTTATCCCTCCTACTGTGAACCAGAGCCTGAAATAGCCCATATAACACTTCATTGGGTGTGTTCTGGGATGTGATAGTGTTCCATCACCTTGAAAATCAGTTGTTCTTGGGCAGAACTGTATACGTTATTTTATTCCAACCAAATAACTGCTTTGTCTCCTTGGATGATGTTGGCTTCCTGAATCAGCTGTGTGATTGCTCCTGTGTTCTCAAGACATCCAGGGAACCTTGGGATATTTTCTTAATGCACAGGAGAATTGATGTAGTCATTTGAGGTCATGAACGTCGTCATCCGTCATGCAACTGACGATAATTTATTTTTCTACTTTGGTTGTAAGGTTCTGAACGGATTCAGAGAAAACAAACTTGCAATAATTAGTTACATGTAAAGTTGTTGTAAAATTTCACATGAATCTTATTTCCATGCTAAAACCAGTTTGTTATCCTTGTATCAAATGGGTTTTGTTTACCGCTTTCAAACCATTGTGTTGTCAGAAATTGTTTGGTTATTAATGGTCACTATTGGTAATTTTTCGGTCAATATTGAATTGTTTTAGGCTTATTGAAAGGCCCAAAATAGTTCAGATACCCTGAATGTTTGACTGTACTGAAAAAGAGAGCATTACTAATTGATGACATCATTTTGATAGTGTTTAACATATGTTTTTAACTGTCTTTACTTGGTTTATATAATAGCACATATTGTTTTTTTGTGTTTTTGTTTGGAAAAGCTGTATTTTTTTTTATTTCAAATTGAGAGAATTGTTATATTGGGGGTTTAATTATTCCTCCGCCTGCAGAAGCACCCATTGATATATAGCTGTAAAATAAACCTTAACTACAAAAATAGTAAATAGATTTCTACAGAAATAGTAAATACATATATACTGTAAACTGCACCTTAATCTACAGAAATAGTAAATACATATATACTGTAAGCTGCACCTTTATCTTCATAAATAGTAAATACATATATACTGTAAACTGCACCTTTCTCTACAGAAATAGTAAATACATATATACTGTAAACTGCACCTTTATCTATAGATATAGCAAATACATATAAACTACTGCAGATAAACGCCAAGCTTGCCTTTAGTTTGTGCAAAAATGACGGCTTCCCAGCAAGCTTGCAGCATGTTTGCAGAAATCTTGAGCTTCTTCTTCCTATGCGGCTTCTCTTTGCGACGATACTATCATCTATGTATTCACATCCTTTGCATGTTTTGGCTTACGTTCTCTCGTTATAACCATTATGATATCTACCACGATGTTACTTGGTAAGGACGGCAGCCCCAATGATAAAATCACCTGTCGGCACATACTTTGCCTTGGACAGTGGGTAGTATTGGTGCTACATTGTGCTTTTATTTCACCAATACTGTGGTTGAAATGCATTCATAAATTAGTAGAGCAGAAGCGATAGTTTGAAATTAACACGTTGGGAAATATGTTTTTCACAGTTAATGAAGGTTTTGCTTTCAATGGCAGATTTTGAAAAATATTACCCCTTTTTGTCACCAAGGGAGAAAAATAATAACGAAATGGCAAATAAAATGATGTTTAGAACTTGTTACTGTACTACCCCAAATCAAGCTGACTTAAAGGTATGTTCACATGTGTCAGCTCAAACAAAACCAAACATAAAAAAGCATAAGAACAAAAAAGAGCCAGGTACCCATCAATTTTAGAGTTATTTGACACTAAACAATACAATATATTTTTGAGAAGTCTTTTTTTCGGAAATAGGTTTTTTGGCAAATATACTATCTTCACGTGGAAGGTGTAAAACAGTCCTATGATACCATTTACACACCTGTTCATTGTCATAAAGATTTAGTCAACCGTAACGATTTATCTTATGCAGAAATGCATGTAAACAGTGAATCAGTTTGAGATGTACAGTGTAGGTTGAACTTTGAGACATCTATCTACGGGAGAAATCAGAAAACTCATTTTGATACGCCCGTTAAAACTTTTGATGGGACGTTTTGTGATATAGGGAGCTTCCGTTTGTTGTCCATCCACTACACTTTGGTTTCCTTAAGGTAGCATGCTTAGATATTAACCAATTGTCATGAAACCTGTGAAACTGTGTACATCATTCAAAGATTTAAACTAAGTTCAAAGTGGAGACAAATCTATGTATTATTAATTAACATATTGTGCTATGATTGGTCAACTTCGAAACTTAAGTTTTGCGAGATAACTTAAAGCTTAAAGAATAATTTTTGATATTGATGAAACTTCGTATGCATGTACAAAATACAAAGACCGAGGCTACCCGTGATGTTAGGCGAAATGCATGTATAATTAATTGGAATACTGTGCTCTGATTAGTCAACGGTTTCCACACAATAATTTTGTCAAATATGATAGGATTCTGATGAGACTTAGGACATGGACAAATAAGTGCAATCCTTTCAGTTGTAACCATAAACTGTTAAGGCAATATAATCTACCGCATCATTATCTTTAATTGCATTAATTCATATATTTATTTTGAAATTTAATTCCTCTGATAACCTAAATATATTGAAGAAATGTGTAGATCCACGGTTATTTGACACTTACATTATTTGCGAAACTTTGTTTTGCAAAAGAAGGACCACGAGAAAGAATATTTGCTAATAAGGGGAGACTTTTTTGTTCCCAAAACCAACCTTTAGTTTGTACGAAATAATTTTACATTTTTTGACACCGTCTATTTGGTGTTCAGGAATTTTTAAAAGATGTTCTGTTATAGTCAAATTGAAAGCAAAAGTTATTGTTATTAATGTTGTGTTTTTGTTTTGTTTTTTGTTACAAATATAACATGTTATTATTAATCCATTTATTGTATGATTAGGGCTATTGAATTGAGATAAAGAAACAATAAGAAAGTAAATCAGATTTGCTTGTAGGCTGCCTGTCTCTTAAGCTTGTAACAACCTTCTTACAATGTACCAGTTTTCGTTAGTGTTTGGGAATTGAAACATGTTGTTTGGTGTTTTGTCAGAGCTATGGATGACATGTCTGGGTTTGGATCTGTTTTTGACAACACTCTGAATGTTGAACAGATAATGAATGCAATGGACATTGCACATGTCTCGTCTCCGGACTCCATGTAAGTACATAGTATATATGTAATCATGCCATTACCATGTCTACCTCACACTAACCTTCTACAAATACCACCATACATCTCACCGAGCCACACTGCATCACTCCACACCACATATATCTATCTTACCATACTTAGCAAAGTGTACAGATCATTTTCCAGTCGATGTCTTTTGAAGGAATTAACAAAATTATGATGAACTGTCTTGGTCATTATGTGCTAATTATTTTATGACAAATCCGCGCATACATAGTATCACAGCTGATACAATATGATTTGCTAATGGGTTTGCCAGTGATATGTTTTGAAGGCGTTATCTGATTTGTAGTGCACTTTGTCTTGTATATGTCATACCAAAATCTCTGGTATAAGTGTGATTCTTTGCCAAATTTGGGCATATTTTAAGAGGTCACTAATCGAAGGAATTATCATATTAAGATTAAATTTACCAAATTCTCTCGACAACAGTCCTGACTATATTAAGAAATTACCGTTACACCTGTACAAATACTCTGAAAAATCCACACTGATGTAATGTATATGCTGATAGTTTGGAAAAGATATATTTTTAACATACTTTCGCAGAGTTTAATGGAACTTTCTGCTTAAGACCCTTGCTCAAGCATGATTCTTTGCAAAATTCAAACATAGTTATTTAAGTTACTGCAATCAGATTGACAGCTTCCTGATGATATATTTTGAAGGAAATGCCGACGGACAAACTTAAAACACAGCGTTTTAAGCGTTGCAGGTTAATGAGGACTTTGAGCAAGACTTACGGTTGCCGTCATGATCAGATCTCATTGGCCATCAATATGATAGCATCTTTGCTACATCAGGAATTTTCTCAGAAAGTTTATCAACATGATAAAAACGACGTTTTATTCTTTATGAGCCAACGGGCCAGATATCCTATGACTTGTCATGTTGCTGTAGTTCCAGACCATGCCTTCATAAGGCATTGCAGCCATTCTAAAATCATTTCAGGTTTCAGACTATATATAATAAAACACGCACATTAAGCATGTAAGTGGTCATACAAAGTCTTTAATTTTTGGGTTTAATGTTCAAGGTCATTTTACATATTGCATTCAAGATTATTTTTTTTTCACAGAATCTCACCTATTTTCCCTATGAGGACTGACAACCATGAGTCATTTAAGGATATTGATAAACTCAGGATGCATGCTTTTGATTCATGACGGCTTATCTATTGTATCTAGTTTGGTTTGATTATGTCAATGCCTCTCTACGCTTCATGTCTTTTGCATGGCTTTTTTTCTGTGAGGTGTCACTGGGACGTTTTGTATTACAGCTAATATAGATTTGTATTCATAATGTGCTCATTTTAATTAGCAAGTGAAACAAAACAGAAAACTGTCTACATAATGACGAATTAGGTGAAATAATATGTTTATTAAAACACAAAGAAGTTAAATCAGAAGTTCGACATTAATTTGAATTGACCCAGTTTTAAAACTATTATGAAAATGGTATTTTAAAATTCCTAACGAAATTCTCTTTTTTTCATTTCCAGACAAATCGATGCATTCGACGAGCTTATCAGTGAAGATGATGACATTTTATGATCACAGAGGATGATGCAACAGTTTAGAATATTGAGGACAATAACACGTATTCTTTGTAAACTGTATCCAGCATTCTTTGAGTTTACATTCCTGAAAAAAATGGTGAATTGGATCGTGACACAACTCGAAATGTGAATTATTGTCAGTGGTGGTCATTTGTATAGTGTTTTTTTATATATTTTTCGCCTACTCTAAAGAATGAATGAAAATTAAAATGTTCACCAAATGTATTATAAAAACATTCTTTCATCAACGCTGTTTGAGAATCCTAGCTGGACGATGTAGATTTGGATTGGGTCATGTGTGTAGTAGCGAGTGATCATGTGAAGGTCTCGCAGAATTACAGTTGAGGTGTACGAATAACCTGTCGTGATATATTGATCTATGGGACAACGATACAATCCCATTTTTTAAGCATATTGATGAAAATACATGTGGAAGTTTATCCATGGTAAATATGTGAATATGTATAACTACACGCAGTTGTAATGATTATTCATGATCATATACACTTGTACTGAATGATTTATAATACAATAGAACCGGATAAAACATATCACTTCCATTAATACAAATTAATTTGCTGCACAAGCCGAAATTCGCTTGTGTTTCATTGAAATACACTCCTACTGCATTTAATAAACCCAGACATAACAACAGGGCGTACTTAAGATCTGATTACAGCTGTAAGGATGCATATCATTAATCTACTCAAAACCTTTGGTCAATCCACGTGTTCTGTAACGGTAAAGGTTTCCAGCACTACGTGGCACCTCTTATGATGTTTCCTGTCCAGTAACGTATGTAGTCACCATCGATCTAAGACAAAGTGATCACTAAAATAATATCATTGTTCTAAAACAGATCATCAATAATGATGAGGGTAAAAATTGTAAACGTAGATTGAAAGCTCCCCGATAGAAAACCCTGGATAGCTAAGTATATCTGTCAATAGGACGCATCTATCCAAATGTCCTTATACCTAAAAGATGTTCATGAGAACGAATCAACCGTCTATTAATTAAGCTGAAACATTTTGATACCGTAGAAAGGACCGTTATTGAAGTAAATTATAGTATCCATGTAAGTATAGGTATCTTAACTATTGAAAATGTAGAATAAACCGTTTCGATCTGGAAATGAAAATTATCTCAATCAAACAACTTAATGAAAACATTGACATTTAAGGTCAACCAAATAAAATGTTGATTTTGATAACTTGTGTGATCAATATATTTTTAATAAACTGGGTACTTGGAAATAGATTTCCTGACAACAGGGGACAGGTTTTACAAGGATTAAGGAGTTTCCACCCTTCGTAATACACATGTTTTTCTTTTCGTATTTTCGTGTCGTCATTTCCGTATTGCGTATCGTGGTGTAAATTATAGTAACACCGGGTAAACAATAGTACACGTGCGTGACGATGATATGTCAACACCCGATATCGAGACTTAACTTGGAAATGTGTAATCACACGTACTTCAGAAATAAGGCTTATGATACAAAGACATTAATTAACTCACGGGCAAACACTGACATATGATCAGACGACTTCCAAGAAGGTCGTATATGAGGCGCATGGAATGCAGACTGATGTGTTTTGTTTACCGACCTCACCTGTACGTATCACGTGCTAACAGTAGTTCACAAGCTCTTGGTCGCTACGACTTTTGTTGTCGAGCGAGTTACGCTCTGTCAGATAAATCGGTTCACAAATGCAATTACAATAACTCTGTTAAAAAGTGGTTTGTAAAATATCAAGATCCCTATAAAATGCAAGTGCATGTGCGTGCACGTAATAACGGCATACCATGCGATAGCCTATGGTTACATATGTACCTGACATGTTAATATACCATGCGTAAGCAGGCTATGGAATGATGTCCAAAGTGTACATGATTGAGAGTAATTTTGTTCCATAAAAGAACAGTAAATTGACAATTAAATCTAGTAATTTAAATTACTTCCGTCGTTTTTTGGTATAGTAAAGAAAATAAGTGTCATTGTATAAATTCTATCCCTCTGCAAAAAGTTCCGGTTTTTTTCAAGGTAGACAACTCTCATCAGGATCAAAATTATTGTAAAATGTAAAATAAATTAATTATAAAGACTTTGTGTGCATTTGGTTCAATTTTTCAGTCTTTTTGTATGAAACTATGTGTCCTGTTTGCTTTTAGCTTGTATTTAGTAACTGTTATCCAAACAATTTCAATAAAAAACGCTTTTTGTAACATGTTGTAGATATTTTATGATAAATAAAATATTTGTAGGGTTGTTTCTTTTCATTATTTTATTGTTGTTATAGTTTTGAACAATGCCACACGCTCAAAAAATGTAAAAGTGTTGAATTTGACAAAAATTCAATATTTCGGTATTTTTTACAAAAAAAATCCCCAGTTTATCGGAATGCTTAGATTTTCATAAAATCATCTCTACATAGTGACATAACCATTATGTGAAACTTTCATTGAACCCTGCTGGCTAATTGCGAAAGGGTGGAGCCTCCTTAAGTCATACTATGACGAAATTGAAAAGGTTGATGATTGTGTGCTTAAACAGACGTGTGTCAAAAACCTAAACTGTTCAATGGTTTTAAAAGATATTTATGAGAATAGATGCATTTTAGCATATACGTTTATTTATGTGTGAGAAATATATTTTGAGAATGACACTACAATTAATTATGCTACAGTGTGAATTAATGTACTTTGAAGATAGTCAACAAAGTACCTTATCTTAATTGTTATTTCATATGATGTCTATTTTTCTATTCAAACAATTTTTAATATATATATTTTTAAAGCCAAAATGTACTTCGGTGATTTTATAGCAATGTGTTGACTTTACTGTTGATTGAATTGAATGGGAAGAAAATAAAATTATTATTCTATTACGTTTGATGTTTTATGATGTACAACATAATAAATATGTATCAAATAAAAATATATTAAAATATTCTAATATGATTTAATCTTGTTTGTGACAAGCATTTTCATTGGCTTAAAAATTTATGTTATCAGCCCATAACGTAAAAAATGACGTCGCCGTTTATAACGTCGCTTTTGAATGGCTGATACAGCAGCGCAATAATTTCTAAGAGAAAAGAGTCCATCAATAAAATTGGATTCCCACAGGGATTGTGTATAGTAGATTAAATTATAAGGATTAACTTGAATATATTTTTCATGTTATGGAGCTTATAACACAAAAAACCGGAGTGTACTCTCATCATAAACCGCTTCGCGGTTTATTTAGTGTACTCTCCGGGTTTTTGGTGTTATACCTCCATTTTCGCACTCATTTTCATTCTTCAACCAACATTTAATACAAATTTTGTAATGGGTTTTTTAAAGAGAGAGAGAGAGAGAGAAAGAAAGAGAGAGAGGGTGGGGGTGGGGAGGGAAGGAGCAAAAGAGCTTTTACAGAAATTGAGGAGGGGGGGAGAGGGCTGAGAAGACAACAAGGGGTCCAAGTGGTAAAGATGTTGAGTCCATGTGTGTCCATTTATTAGTACATAATCTTAATTATAGAGATGAGAGAATTACAGTAATATATNCTTATCAGTTGCATAGTAAGTACTTTTATAGTTATGCATGCCAAAAATGAAAGTTTCCTTATTAAAAGTAAATGGAATAAATAATGCGTCTAATAAAAATTCAAAGTTCTGAAAGAATGACTGTACTTTTTCACACTCCCATAGCATATGAACTATTGTTTCTATTTCTGTTTTACAAAAAATGCATATTCAAAAAAATATATTCAAGTTAATCCTTAAATAATGAACTTGTTTTCGTTGAAATAAATTTCTGAATTAGGGTATACACAATATATTGAAAAATGACATAGCCAAAAAAGAACTATGAAACCTATTGTTTTGTAGAAGTACGTACGCATCATGTGTAGCACCTGTCACGATGTTTCCTGTATAATTCAGTAAATGATATCGGACACGGTGAAGATTACTTCAACCATGGAAAGCGTTTCTATACTTTAGTTGGAAACTAGGTCTCATGATGATGATAATAAACCTTTGTTGAGTTTGGATTCAAGCCGCCCTGAGTGAGACCTAAGGTACGTAATAATAGAATCCATCCCTGATGTGAGGTATGGATAAGGTTATTCAAACCCAGGGGATAAAATATTAAGTAGGAGACCCGAGGCTTTGCCGAGGGTCTTTTGCTCAATATTTTATCCCGAGGGTTTGAATAACCTTATCCTTACCTCACCTCAGGGATGGATTCTATTTCTTGCTTATTACCCAAAACCCCGTAAAAACAGCTGTTCTTCTAGTTAAGTTGTAAACTGTCCGCACATTTCTCATTTGCCTATGAAGCCTGGATGGCAATTGTTAGTGATGTCAATGACCCTGACTGACCCCAAAACATCATAAAATGACGTCACGAACAATAGCGTGACCCCGAAAGGTCACTATAATTTCCCCACCAGTCTGCGCGTGTAAGCGATCTAGACCAGTGGGTCGGATGGAATTTTCCAGCACCGCCGGAAATGCGGATATCTCGGTCTAGTATGCAAGAAATACATTGGTCCCCTGTATATATGATTTAAAGAGTCAGCTCATTACAACACAGAAAACAGATTGACTAGAACAGGTCCACAGTTAGCCCTCAATATCAGTTTTGACTACATGTATGTGATGTTTAAAATCTCATTTCTGTTGGCAATATGGTACTTACGTGAGCTAGTCATAGATCGAAAGGGACTGAAATACTTAATCATTGGTTTCAGTTATGTACAAAGAATCGTGGTATACATAAAGGAGAATTTAAACGCTTCAACAGGATTTAAGTTTTGAGATTGAAAATTGTACAGGATTATCTCTATTTTTATTTCACTTGATGTTAGAAGTCCATATTGCGATGTGGTACATTGTAAATTAAGTGCTTGGAAAGTTTGCCTTATAGTAAGTACGTATGTTTACAGATACCTGTGCTTTAAAGGACTGCTTAAAATACGCCAATGTTATTGATGCACACGTTTTTGTTTAGTTTAATGCTTCTTAAAAGACATATAAGAGGAACAGGTTTTGTTTTGTTGAAGTCACATGTCGAAAGTAATGCTTCCATTTCGTCTTCTGCAGTGGCGTATTTAGGGCTAATTTATAAATAAATTACAGAGTATGTAAAAATTACTGAATTGCACGCACTGATCAATAAAACGTATTATTACGTACCAATTACTAGTTCTAGCGTACAGGCCACGATTGCTAAAAGATTGGTTAGAGTAAATCAGTGGTTAGGGAAATCTTAAATATGAATACAACAAACTCAAGAACATCTTACATCATTTAATGCTACAAGACTGGTTGCGACTTGTAATATTGATGTGGTTTGAGGATTAAATTTGTAAAACGCCCTTGCTACTTATTGGCAGCAAGTGATGTTTTTTTCAGTAACCACTGGTTAAGGTTGAGCAACATTCGAACAACTGGTGCCACATTACTAATATGCACTTGCCTAATTTATTCTTACGTAAAAATTACTCATTTATACATACGGATGACTAAATAGCAACTAAGTGTTAATTATGTTTAGGTATGAATTAGTAATTTAAATTTCCCGCGGTTCGTAGAATAGCGGGAATTATTTGTCCTGTAGGTACGTGGCAATCGTATAGGCTGGGAAGCACGTGCGGTTTATAGCCGACCAATGAGATTGTTTTGAAAGCCTAAGGCGTGAAGGGGTTAGTTTGTTAGGCATTCTAGCTTTTGGTCAGCTCAGGAACGGATTGTTTAAATTCAGCATAATTCATTGTAATATAAGGGAAATAATAGCTTGTATAGGGGTTTCTCCTGAATGTATGAAGATCGTGTTTATACTTAATGTTTATAAATCCCAGCAAGGTAAACCTGAACATTTGGTTGGTACACCTC
The DNA here is from genome assembly GCF_002113885.1 of Mizuhopecten yessoensis. NCBI lineage: Eukaryota > Metazoa > Mollusca > Bivalvia > Pectinida > Pectinidae > Mizuhopecten > Mizuhopecten yessoensis. The sequence continues at coordinate 568,592 of NW_018407049.1, read as the reverse complement.
CTGTATCCCTAAAATTGGTTTTCAAGTTGGGTGGCAGGCTTTGTTTATGTAGATAAACATGGTTCGAGAAGGGGAGATTGTCGAGTGTGGGCTACGCGTATGATATATATATATATGTTCATAAAACAACGATTTGAATTAAACGCCGACTCAGTCGTTCCTAAAGGCGGAGCAGCTAGTTGGATATAAGCAGTTTGTTGTTTATTATACGGAGTAATAAGTATATAGAGGACTTCGTAATGGGAGATTACAACAAACATAATGTACGACCGACTACATCAACACCAGGTTATAAATACCTTCAAAACGTGGACACGTTTGCCTAGTTTCAACATTTTTATTAGATAGCAAACATTACATATACAATGATTCTATAACTTCTTAAAGAAATAATAGTATGGTAAAAGGTGTTTATTATTTTTACTGATGCTTGTTATTTTCACAGTAAACAAACAATAACATAAATATTAAAGCGTCACTACACAAAGACAAAATCGGAACGGTAGGACAAGATAAAGGTAGCAATCAGGAGCAATTTATGATGTAAAAAACCTGTCAAATCTATCTAGGTTCGACGTCATTTAATGATAAAGCAATTGAAAAAAACACTTCCAGGAATGCAGACAATGCAATTGCTAAGCTAGATACTGTTTATGGATGAAATATTGACGCCATGAAGAAATAAGGTTTTCTGTGATACCAGCAAAGCCTTTGACAGAGTTTAATTCCCATCTAAAAGATAGCCCTACGTGTATAGGTGGTTCCCATTGGTGAAGACTTTGATAATTTTTCTTCCAATGTCCTCTTTATACGTTCCAAAGACATTTTTTACCTCAACTCACTCTCTGCTCTAGGTGACAGTATTCCGCTTAATCCTCAAACTTTTCTCTATGGTTTTCAACCAAGAGACTATGCTATGAATATAGATATTGTGGAGCTGGTTCAGAGGTACATTGGAGACACGCTACTTTTCTATTAGATTCTTCTGATTTTCAATTGTATGTTTAATTGTTGCATGAGTTGGTCTGTTGGTCACCGGTCTTGACGAATCAAACACGGAAAATTGGTTTCCTTTGGCCTACAGTCCGTGTTAGACGATCAGACTGATATTATGACATTCCTCTTTTAAATATAACAGTAATTTAGAGATATATATTTTCCAAACTGCATCATACAATATAAATGTCAAATGTTAAAACAAAATGTTGTTACATATATATACTATAAATATGATGGGTATGTGCTGTTAAATATTGTATGGAAAGGGATTTGTATGCCTGTTGCCCAGTTCCGATTGTTCGTAAGATATGCATAATAAAACATACTGAAATTAAGGAAATAGGTATTAGTTGAACGAACCCAAGTGAAAGAATGTGTTATTAAAGAGATTTTCATTTAACAGTGGGAACAAGGGGTAACTACAGTGAGAGTATATGGAGTTGTTACAACGTAGAGTTGAGATCAGATATGGCTGCAGTGAGAGTATATAGAAATGTTATAACTTACAGTTGAGACCAGACAAAGCTACAATGAGAGTATACAGAGATGAAATAATTCAGAGTTGAGACCACACATAACTACAGTGAGAGTATACAGAGATATCTTATAACGGAGAATTGAGACCAGAAATAACTTCAGTGGGAGTGTATAAAAATGTAATAACGTAGAGTTGAGACCAGATATAGCTGCAGTGAAAGTACATATATAAATGTTATGACGTAGAGTTGATACCAGATATGGCTGCAGTAAGAGAATATATAAATGTTATAACTCTTTACCAAAGTTGTGTGATTTTTTTAAGAAACAAATGAAATTCAAATGGAAAAAGGTATGGCTTTTATAATTATGTGATCGATGCCAGTAGGGGTTTCAACGTTGTTCAACATACTACCATCATAATATTGTCTCAGACATCGACATTGTTTCTGTAGACAGTGTCACTGTTTCTGTTGACATCGTCATTTTCTCTGTTGACATCGTCATTGTCACTGCAATTATCGTCACTGTTTGTGAAGATATCGAGATTGTTTCTGTAAACTTCCTCATGGTTCCTGTAAACATCGTCATTGTTTCTGTAAACGTCGTCATTGTTTCTGTAGACATCGTCATTATTACTGTAGACATCGTCATTGTTTCTGTAAAAGTCGTCATTGTTTCTGTAGACATCGTCATTATTACTGTAGACATCGTCATTGTTTCTGTAGACATCGTCTTTGTTACTGTGGACAGCGTCATTGTTTCTGTTGACATCGTCATTGTTTCTGTAGACATCGTCATTATCACTGTAGACATCGTCATTGTTTGTGGAGATATCGAGATTGTTTCTGTAAAATTTGCCATTGTTATTGCAGACATCGTCATTGTTTCTGAAAACTTCATAATTGTTACTGTTGACATCGTCATTGTTACTGTAGACATCGTCATTGTAACTTTAGACATCGTCACTGTGTGTGTAGATATCGAGATTGTTTCTGTAAACTTTGCCATTGTTTCTGTAGACATCGTCATTGTTTCTGAAAACTTCGTCATTGTTACTGTTGACATCGTCATTGTTACTGTAGACATCGTCATTGTAACTTTAGACATCGTCACTGTTTGTGTAGATATCGAGATTGTTTCTGTAAACTTTGCCATTGTTTCTGTAGACATCGTCATTGTTTCTGAAAACTTCGTCATTGTTACCTATTGACATAGTCATTGTTACTGTAGACTTCGCCATTGTTACTGTAGACATCGTCATTGTAACTTTAGACATCGTCACTGTTTCTGTAGATATCGTCATTGTTTCTCTAAACATCGTCATATTTTCTGTAGACATCATCATTGTTTCTATAAACTCCGTCATTATTATTGTAGACATCGCCATGTGCTTCTTCGGACACGCCGTTACTTATGTAGACTACTTCAGTGAATATCTTCAGAATCAGGTGTGTTTTCCCTCGAGGATAGGTTAACATCATCTAGGAAGAACCCTTCCTTCCGTATCAACCAATATGTTCTCACGGTACCTCTAAAGGAGGACATCAGCACCGGGTCGGTCTACAAGATAATTGTATAGCAATCATTTCATACAATTCGTAACACTGTTAATCCTATTCTATACAGTTAAGTTTTGAATTAAGATTTTTTTCGTTGCTAAATTTAGAACATAGACAACTTTTTACAAAACTGAGAATAAATAACAGAGACAACACTATTCTATGCAACCCTGTCTTTGTAAGATTTTGTTACACACTTATGCTTGCATATCTTACTTGTTTTCGAAAGAATTTTGTTTTCATAATACACCATTAAGCGACATGTAAGATATATATTATTATCTATGAACCAAAAGTGTTGTGCTATATGGGTCTGTTTCTTTAAAAAATCGTTTGACCCGAGGAAGGTTGCTTACAACATACTTAAGAAACATTGTAATGCTAATAAATATTTTTTGTATATTTGCAGTTCGATTGTTACACTATCTTGTTTGGATGAAAAAGCCACCAAAACTAATTGAATTGACATCTGTTTGCGTGTTTACTGTCTGTTTAAACATATCGCAATGTTTATTTTGTCACTTTCTTTCTAGCAAGACCATGTAAATGTTTGCTGATCTGTGTAAAACTAGAATATATACGGCGTAGATACATCAACACATTTACTTACAACACAGCTGTACGTTAGTACGTTTAGAGTAAATTACATAGTAAAGCTATATCTATGTACGGAAGGTAAATGTTAAACATTTCTGCCAGATTATACTGTGAATATTAATTTTACCTGTAGCACAGAAATTTGAAAAAAACCGTGACATTTAAACGTTTACATATTTCATTTCACTGTAAAACAAAACCACACATATTTGACAGACTTATACCAGGCAAGGTACTCATTTAAGCATTGAACTGTTTTTGTATGGTATTTATGATCTATTTGAATGACACAGCTTTGCAAGAAAACAACATAATGCGCGCTAGCGAATAGATCATAAATACCATACAAAAACAGTTCAATACTTATATATTTACGTTTTCTCTGCCTCTTATGTTCTATTTTAACTTATAATTTATATTTAAAATCAAAAATGCCCGCCTTATCGACAGTCCACACAATTTCGTTCAATAGTTTGAACAGCGTATTGTCGCGTGCTGATTGGCAAACAAAGTAGTACTTTGAAATTTTAATAAACACTTCAATTGTATTCCACAATTCAGTATCGATACAATTGCGTATGATATGTCTATAGGGTGATTTAAGTTAGCTGATAGCAAGATTTGAAATATTTTCGATTTTTCCCCGGAACAAATTTCGCGCATGGACAAATACAGTGAACACCGTAAATCCGACCTTGCTCTCCACAAGGGAGTTATTTTTGGAAGTTAACGAACCCCTGTTGATCAGTGCAGTGTAACAGACGATATTTCTGTTAAAATTGCATGAGCGTTAAAATTGTTTCCATTGCCGGCATTGGAGATTTCAACCGATGTGCATTTTGTACGATATTGCAGACCTTGGTCTTGTTTTCGTTGTAATAAAAGTGTTTTTTATTTTATTTTTTATTTTGCACATAAATTTATAATGACATTGTCAAATCTCATAATGGCCAGCGATATTTCAGCAGCCGTCATGTTTATTTTATATTGGATATTGTTGTTCCGGTCAGTGTTGTATTAATACGCTAAGAATTGTGTCTCGTGATGCATGGTAATTAAAGTCCCATCAACGACACAGCTTTCAAAGAGGCTATATAGCGGCAATGCCATGCAAATGTAAATATAAAGGTTTAAGTAGTTTTGCTAATGTGAAAAGTGTCACATAGCGGGTAGTGTGTAGAGTGGGGGCCTGAAAAATCATACGGGAATAGCATCCCATTGTTGTTTTACCTTGGCCAAGTCGTCAGTCCGTAGCTCCATCACGTAACCTCCAAGTTCGTTAAGAATGTCAAATGTTGTCTCACTTATATGGATCATGCTCGCTAAAAACAAAACAAAAACATATCGCCATAAACCCATATAGTTTGTTCACATACATTTGTACATATAACAATAACTAAATTTTAAAACAGCAGCTTAGCTTCTGTCAATGTCTGAGTATTTATCATCAGTATATATGTGCAAGTTTGACGGATCCTGAGGCTGGGTGTTCCATATTTCCTCCACCACCAAAGCAAAGATTCTACAAGTTGCTCCTCGTTGACAATATCATGTGGAACCTAATGTCGCTACAGAGCTGTAACATTTAATGCTGATATCGCGACAAAACGGTTTCGTTTACGTTTCGGTATTATCTTATTTTCCTTTAATATACTTATATGTGATATATAAAATATGAGTTGTATTTTACACCGTGCAATATTACTAATATTTGGGAAGAGAACACATGACTTACGTCGTCCGAGAGACTCCATTTTAGCAGCCACATTGACGCTTTCCCCAAACAGGCAATATCTCGGCATCTTTGTTCCCACCACGCCAGCGACCACGGAACCTGAGGGAAATCCAAGTCATAGAGGGATCATTTTAGGGACGGACGGTTAGACTATGTAACCCTTTAACACGTCTTGCCAAAGTGGACGCATCAATAAATAGAAATTACTTTACGCTATTATAGATTATTTTCTTCTGGGAAGTTTACTTATATATCGGAATAAATAGATAAAATCCATGATGTTTGTTTTACATCAATTGTGTTACACTGACGAATATTGTAAACCAAACGTAATGAGTACTCCACAGGTAAAACTATTCTTTTACACAATCGAAACGTAGGAAGTGGTCGAAAAAAACAACAACATTAAAACGAATTAAGATATGTTTGTGTAAAAGTAATTTATTACTTCCAATACATAGTTTGGGCCTTTTTTGGCCTCGAAATCCATCGAAATTAAAAATCAATAGAACTTTCAAATTATTGTTTCTTTAATTTTGAACATTTATTTGAGTTCCAATAAAGGCTGCCATGGTAGCCAGTTAAAATTTGCATAATTATTCAGTCAATTTTGACAGATTTACGCCTAGTTTGTTCAGGCATGTGCTATATAGTTTCAAGGAGAAAACCTATAAAAAATATGAAAATATTCACTGAATATTTGAACTTGTTACCATGACAACAATAACTAGAAATGTAAACATTTTTTTTATTGAAAGCGTTTGAGAAGAACTGAAAATTAAAGAAACAGTCGTTTGAAAGTTGATTTAAAGGTTTTTAAATTCAAATGTATTTTTTGGCCATAACCCTCCCAAAACATACATAGTCTTTTCCTTTGATTTTACAACATTGTAATACATACAATGATACCAGGTTGATAGCATAGTTGTTTGTGTTTACCACACTCCTCGTGATTTTACCAGTCATCCATCCGCCCCTATGTCCCCTTAAGTAATCGGTCAAATTTGAATGGTTGCAAACTTTTCTGTGTAAATATGATCATTTTACATCCAAGAATGTCGGCTTTTTGCCCAAACGTCGATCGTGACAATCTATCGAATAAGGATGACAATCATCCTGAGATGGTTTAAACATAAAAGTGCTCGTATGTCATTTTCCCAGAAAAGTTAAAAATATCGAATTCACAAGGTGTAACGAACCATAGAGTAACTGGATACTGACAACTATAAACAGAAATAACGTGTTACACGTACCTGAGTGACATCCAATCCGGAGCTGGAGCGTTTTACCCGGAATGTGCGGGATTTTCATGCTGCAAATATGTACTAATAGATCAAGGGCCATTGTGGCGATCTCTCCAGCATGCTTCTGCCCATTCGATTTAGGAACTCCTGGAATGTACATATATATATACTGTTTTGAAAATAATAGCAAAGATACACATTTATGTTTTTATGCCTTGTAATACGCTAAAGATTTATTTTAAAAAAGACGTATTTTCGAAATCGCATTACTTGCAAAGGGCGAAGGTGCTTGCATGTTTGTTTTGTCTAACGAAATGACGAGATAAGTGAAACCATCGATATACATTATGTAGCTACGTTAAATTCTCAAACGAGGTTTGTAGACTATTTTGTCAATGAAACGGCATATGATTCTCCAGTAAGGCAGTCGGTGGATGTGTTGTCGTCTGATTCAGTCACTTGGAAGTCTGAGTGGTGCATCCATGTAATTTTCTAGGGCATATTGGGAGAAGCGAAACATGACCGAGGAATCTCGTGCGCGAAAGTTCTAAAAAATATTTCCCCTTCATACGAACAGTAAAATACAATCAGACGCGATGTTATATAGGCAAGGTGTGATAAAATAGCTTTTGGTAGTTGAAGTTTTTTTTTACCTATGACACAATGAGAATGGCGTTTTGACTTCTGATGAAAATACTTGTATCCGACTGGAAATTAATTGTATGGTGAACCGTTGTTGTAGGTTCAACGTTAATCTTATTTGGTCGCAAACAAATCTCGCTATTTCTTATACAGACACTAGCGTTACCATTGATTCTGATCTTCGCCTAAAAAACATTTCTAAGAAACCAATCTTAAACATACTAATATATGAGGATCACAATGAAGGAAGCAGGAAAACACTTCTAACCGAAAAAAAAACCGAATTATAGAAAATGACATGGATCAATCACAGGGGTTCGTTACAAATGTCTGAAATACACATATGCTATACTGATATTGGTCACAGCACACATAAACAGTGTACGCTTATGTGTGCTGTGGCCCATATTAGTGAAGTAAGTATATGTGTTTCAGACATTTAGAACGAACCTTTATGGATCATTCGTATTTAATGTCAGATAAAGACTTGACACAACCCCTCGAAATAAAGTGATATGCCTACCCGATACTACCATGTAAGCATCCCCAATTGTTTCCACTTTGTATACATCATGTTCCTCAATGCGCTTGTCGAAGCAGGAGAAAAGCTTGTTAAGCATGTTGACAACTTGCAGTGGAGAGCTATTGGACGAGATCTGTGTGAACCCCACGATGTCGCCAAAGAAAAGAGTGGCGTTTTGGAACGTCTCTGCGCAAACCTCCTCATTACGCTTGAGTCGCTCAGCGACCGACTTTGGTAGCATCTGGTACAGAAGCGTATCCGTGCATGTCTTTTCTTGCTTCAATGCACGTGTTCTATAATGTTATATGTTATATATGTTACACATAGTCAATGTTAGCTATTATAATACTACTTATACATTTGTACATGTGTATGTTCCAGTTTAAATCTTACAGGATTACATCAGCAAATTGTTGAAATTACAAACATTGTAGTATTAACTGGAGAGTATACATTACAAGGAGTAGACAATATTCTAGCTTATATATCTGTAACGAAAGTAAACATAGGATTTTTGATAGAACATGAAGCTGTTTGCTTGCGACAACGCATAAAGCAATGCTTTAATAGGAATCCCTGCCACGAACATTCTTGAATGAATGGACAAATGATAGGCATATCGATGCTTGCTTCAATTCTGTCATTGATATGTCAACATATCCTAGGTAACTTTAACGGCAAGTGTCAGGTTCGAAAACAATATGACTGCTTAATTAACCCAATGAAAACTTACCTTGTGGCGATCGATATTGAGTATTTTTGGATTTGTGACGTAAGTGAATATACACCAAATACGACTAAAGGGCATATCAACAGAAAAGCCCCAAACATGAGCGCGAAGACGGTGATATTGCGGACACTCTGTGCTGAATTTGTCTCCAAAATGACATCGATTTCGGAAGCAATAGCCGTTTGTACTTCTCTAATGACGTCCTGATAAAACGTCATGTTTCCAAACCAACTGTCAGCGTACTCCAGCGATCCATAACCCACGGAAGTTTCATTGGAACGAATCTCGAAACGCATGTTCTTGATATTTTCGAATATAACTGGGTGGTCTTTCACACTTTGATCGTAGATATTAAAGGCGATTTCTGAGAGTTGTCTGGCGAACCGAAAAGTGACATTTGCGATGTCCTGACTTTCAAGAAACATAAGGTATTCCTGTCGATTACGGAAATAGCCGAGTGCGTAAAATGTTACTCCATACCCTCGCTCCCGTCCGATGTTTTCGCTGGTCACGATGATCTCCTGATAAGCTACCAGGCTTTTCCAAATCGATTCAGAACTCGCCACTGATATTGCCTCATACAGCCACTTGATGAAAACATCGATGCCGTCTGAATAGAACGCTATTTCGCCCGCAGTTGTGAGCTCTTTGATGTCTAGTTCATATCGGTGCTTGGCCAGATAGGCAGAGAAAACCTCCAAGGTTTGAAATTCGGGTCGTGGATTGCTTGCACTTACTGGCCAAGAGGACAAATTATTTAGTGCGCTGTCGGTATCAATGTAGCGGTTAAGCAGACGACCTTTAGTTTCTGGACCGATGCTGCTGGCATAAAGAGTACTCATGTCCCGTTCCCGCTGAAAATAGCGGAGAAACGTTCCAAGCTCGCGTCCAAGGTACAGATCTTGGCGGATTGCAATCAACTTGGTATAAGTTTGCAAAGTCCCGTCAAAGAAATTAGCCGTTATGCTAAGAAGAGCAAATATTGGAACCATCACAATTGTCAGCATCTTAAACATTTGCTTTCGCTTTCCAATATTAGTTATTGGATTTCCTGGCGGAAGAAGAAAAAAACGTTCCTTTTAATCCGTGTTTTTTTTCAAACACATGACAACAATTCAAAAAGAATATTATCATACAGACTTAAAGAAATTGATTTTGAACATTTATGGGTTTGTTTTTGTTATACATATTACACGAACAATGTGGCAAAAAAACCCAGAAAGTTACATTATAAAACAAATTGCAGTTATAACGCAGAAATTGAGAATAGCTCAAACAGTGGTAGGGTTTATAGTAAGCGTCACTGACCTCTGCACACAGTCTGACACCGGCTGCCATCTCCCTGCAAAATCAACATGTCAATGATACTCTCACTCAATTGCGAGTTGCTCAGGGCAGCCATCTTTGATAACTTGGACTGCTGGCTGCCCGTTGGGTTGGCGTTGCTCTTCTTGATAAAACCCATGATCTAAAACAAAAAGGAAAAATCTATCTGTAATATTGGCATTTCGAAAAAAGCCCCGTGATTTAAAACAAAAAAGGTGCAGAAAGTCCTCGGATCTATGAAAATGACACATTTTGTTTATATTTGCCCTTTGAGAAAACCCCAATCAACTTTATAAAAAGATGTCACAAATGTACAAGGGTCTAAACAAGGTTTAACAGATAGGTCTGCCCTTCGGGAAGCATGTTTTCCCAGTACGATATGCATATAACTAAAGCAATAAAGCAACACGTTCAAAATGTAGCTCTATGCATTTCCTACTAGAAAGCAGTGCGTGGTGTGATAGTAATGTATAGCGGTAGATATAGCTGATAACTCATAAAAGAATTAAAGTAATCTATAAACTTTCTATTGGTATGGTTTATTAAGGTTAATACCGATAAGATAGATACTTCATTTTTAGAATTTAAGAGATCTGCAAAGCAATTTCACTTGAAATGAAATGAATTATGATTTCCTCCCTTATTCTGTATTTTATACATGTATATTTTATAAAGCTGGAAATATTGTACATTTTATCATACATTGTATCTTGACAATATGTAAGATGAGCTTCATGCTCAATATGTTATCAAGAATAAATAAAGCCTTTATTATTATTATTATTATGCTGGTTAAATGACATTTGCAATTTCAGTAAAACAAAAACAGTGCGGATATCGAGACACTATTCTTTGGTAATTGGTAGCAATAATGACCCAGATGTAGATATGCTTTAAGTTTATATATCACTCATAGATCCGTTCGTTTTCACGGGACAGATAAAACTAGCGACATGAAGTACACTCATAATACAATAACCAAATAAACCATTCTGGTGATTTTTTTGTCTGTGCAATATGGTAGATGCCGCTTTAAGAAATCGTTTGAATAAATAATGCAAATCTTAAAAATCTTACCAAGTTGACCAACATAAAGTAATACAGGTGTTCTAGCCCCTCCGAAATAATGATGCGTGAGAGTTCTTCGACTAGGCAGCTCTCTATTCGCTACAACATTTATTTCAACCAGTCAGCTATTTCAATAACTCATTAAGTGCGGAAAGTGTGGTAACGTCTTCCCTTCACTTATTCCATGTCCTGCTTCCTGGTATACCATTAACTTAATGAGCGTTCAAGTTCACCAGCGGAATAAAGAAGGAGTAGGGTGCAGCATATTTTAAAGTAGCTAAAATATCCACTTTATCGTACCAGACAAAGGGAAGTCCGCAATTGATTCATTTGGTTAAATCTTTCCTAATTATTGTACAGAATATCAGCAACAATCAACTATATATAAATGAAGTCTTTAAAAAAAGAATAAAAAGGGTTGAATGCTTTCAAACAATCATAATGCAATCAGTGATCCGCTCAGGGGCGATGGAAATGCAACTTATTTTTTTCCAGAAGTTTTAAAGCGGCATTTCTTTGTGAACAGATACGTTTACGAAATCCCTCTGAGCCAAAATTTGATTGGGATTCCCGACAATGGGCTTTGAAAACATGTATGTGCGTTAATTGCGACAAAGCAATAATCATTGATATGAAAATAATTGGATAATATTACGTAGTTTTTTTTTACCTTTATGCCGAATTATTTCAGTACTGTATAATGTACGTACTACAAGGCACGCTACAGTTATTCATAAATTGATTGTATTTGTCTATATGTGCTAATCAGACGGCATTCAACCAGAGGATCAACGTTTCAAACGAGTAAAACAATTTAAGGTAAAATAAAAAGGCTATCCTACCCGAGTTGTTGAGGTCTGGCTATCTGTTCCACTTGATGCTTTCCAACAGACTGACGCTAATTAAGCGAGTACTCTGCATCACCTGGCCTTCTCATATTGGTTACGTCAAAATTGCGAACAGTTAATATGTTATTTAGTATCATCGGCTACTTAAAGCGATTACTGTTGATAATAAGGCTCATTATTTGCCCATTGAAAAGATCACATAGTTATTATGACGCATGTGACTGTGCAATTAGGGGACCGCGGCGGTAATATTCTCTTACTAATTAGTGAAAATCCGGGTACCAGTGCCGATTGTGGGCTAACAGGCGATGATTGCTGCTAAAGATACTAATAACTTGGCATGTCGTCGAGGAAGATGTATTTACCATTGCTATTGGATTAACTGTGGCTAGATATGTAATCTGCTTTGTTTCATAAACTCGTTTAAGCTTATTACGGCCAGCTGTAGAATCCCAATAATGTTGGATGTCAGTTTTCATCGGTCAACAACCAAGAGGTAAATGTTTAAATGAAACCTTCTTATCAAATATTAGATAAAAAAGAAAATGGATCTCTATTGAATATTACACATAGATTTGCTGTTATATTAGGTATTTTTATTGATATGATTTTTTGTTGTAATGAACTTAAAACAACGATGAACAGTACACTTTATCTAAGAAGTTATCAACGAATGTGCGTGTAGTATGGTGGACGCTACCACGTCTTCGATGTAACGACACTTTCTATTGGTTAATAACCAATCTTATTGGATTATAGACCATGCACGTTCTTGCATTTGGTAACTGACCAACACTCTTCCAAATTCTCCTCCACAAATGTAAACAAGCGAGCTCTGGGACGGGTTTGTTTTGTCCAATGAGGGTACATGCATTAAATTTTGTATGAAATAGTATTTGTAAATCTGTCAAATGCTGATTGCATGTGTTGACAAGAGATGCAGATAGATTTAAAATAAATATCATCATAAATTAAAGCTTTGCGTCAGTGTCAATTTTTTTCGACGAATGTTTGCACGCACTAGGGAAAAGTTTAATTTAAATGATTAGAATATTTAGGTCACTTTCTTTATTAGAGGTGTGTTGACAGAGATAGACGATAAAATCACATTTACATTTTATTAAACAGAGTAGATATAATCAACATAATATATGTTTGTCTATTATGGTGGAAAATATAACTCTGAATTCGAAAACGTTGTAAAAATAATCAACTCAGGCAGCAAGTAACCTTCGTTTAGTACTGTTCGAACATTTTCTCACTCTCATTATACATTCCACATTAAAAACCAACGCAGATATGTTGATTCTTTTCTTAAAGGATAAATACATGTTGTCCAAATAATTATAGACCCATAGAAAATTCCAACATTTGACCGGTTCTAGCGGATTAATTTAATCGGTGATTTTGACTTTCATGTTAAAAGCTTTAACATGAAAGTCAAAATCACCGATTACATTTAATAAGACTGAAAGTATGTTTTTAAGCTTTATACCTAATTCACCTTTAACATTCAATATTTAAGCAATAAACTGCATAGATGTGGCAAACCAACTGGTATAACTGCCATGTGTCACAGACAAACTGAATGGTCGATCGGAGGTGCAAAGACCAACTTTAGTTATAGTCTCATAAGATGAAGCTGCTAATGGCAGTACTTTAGTAGTAATATAGAAGGGCATTGCCACACCAAATGTAAATATATATGTATTAAGATAACGGAAATTCATGCCAGTGTGATCCGCACATTCTTACGGCCGGTAAAATAATGCTTATTGTAAACAAGGACATCAACTGGAATGTAAATCCAGACTAATATTTCTAAGTAAAGCGTTATCATCAAGTCCTTAAGAGGTTAAACGAGAGAAACGAGAGAAAAAGGTTTCGTTGAGGATTCAAAAATGTTGAAAAGAAATCAACTAAGCAAGCGACCTTCGTTAGTATTTTACCAACATGTTCTCACCCTTGATATACATTTTAAATAATTTTATATAATCAACCTATATGTGTATTTAATATATTTTCATTATTGCCCTGTCATTACATGTGAGTTATTTTTCTGACAGTGTACTCTACCTATTCTTTTGTCGTTACATTTTACTTATTGTTATGTTATTATATTCAAATTATTATTCTTTCATTATGTTTGTCATAACGGTCTGTCATTGTATTTTAATTAATAGTTTGTAATTATGTTCTTATCATTAATTTGTCAGTATATTTTAATCATTGTTCAGTCATTACATTTTAGTTATCATTCTGTCACTATATTGCGATATTGATTTCACTGGTGGTATCTATGAGAAGTTTAGAACTTATATACGAGCAAAACTACAGTAACATTCCAAGGTTTAAGAATAGGGTAATATAATTGAAATTGAGGTTTTTGAAGTAAAACCAATTTTCATGATGTAATTCTTACCATAACTTTAGTATGCATATACAATACCTCCACCCATCTTTGTAGCCCAAAAACAAAAGATTAAAATACCCCTACCTCCCTACCGTGACGTAAACCATATCTCGACGACAGAGCAACAGAGTGATCTCCCTTCCTCAAACCCTTTTTATGGAGCCTAAAGGCAGGAGGAATACAGAATGGGACTCTATAAAATTATGGTAAGTATTACAACATGAAAATTGGTTTTACTTCAAAAGCCTCAATTTCATTTTAGAAATAATTACCATAACTTTAGTATGCGAATTCGTCTTACCGTAGTGGAGGCTTCGAATCCAGGCAGACCAGGCTGACGGAACAAACTCGAGACATGCTCAAGGTAGGGAAAAGGTTCAAGGAACCCCCCTAATAAAGCCCCGAAAGTAATTAAAAAATGGAAAACCTCCCCGTGAAACGAGCAGGTGTACCACCGTGGTGCCTGATAGCATACTATTTAAAATCACTGAATTACTGTGGAGGAACAGCCACAGACTGTGCAACCACCACCGGTCCAAGGGAATACAATCCATCAGAATGAGAGGCCAAGGACCGGAGATAAAAATCCGTGAAGGTAGTCTGTCCGCGCCAGAAAGCTGCGGACATGACCTCCTGAAAGGGGGACCCATTGAGGAGGGCCCATGACGCAGCAAGGGCCCTGATCTCATGNGATATCCTGCTGACCCTGCTTAATGGGCAAAAACAGACAATAACAAGAATTGTTTCAGGACGGACGACGGAATCTTTATAGGATCGGCCGAGAAGCCAGGAACCTGACTCTTAGCCATGAAGGCAGGATCAGTGAGAAGGGTAACGGCACGGCAGAGTAATTCCTGGAACCGGAGAGACAAACGTTGGCAACTGATTGTTCAGTGAAGTGGCGAACAGGTCTTTGTGAGGCCTGTCTCACACCTCACAAATTCCCTTGAAAATCGAGAGATTCAGTTGCCACTCTAGCGGCGCCTGGAAATAGTATCCGCCAGAACATTCAATCTGCCTGGTAGATGCTTGACACAAATTGTCAACTGCATTTCCTGACAAAGAAGAAGAATGCGGATAGCGAGGGCACACATGTGTGAGACCTGGTTCCCCCTGTCTCTCCAGATACGCGACACTTGTAGTGTTGTCGGTAGCCACACAAACCACATTGGAATGCAGGATCTCCCGAAGAGACTGCAGAAACAACAGAACAGCACTCATCTCGAGCACATTGATGTGCTCCGAGACCTGTTCCCCAGACCACTCCCCCGACCGGCAGTGCGCGTCGAGGTAAGCTCCCCACCCTGTCATGGATGCATCCGTGTACAGGGTCATAGTGGGAACTGGCTTGGACAAAGGAACCCCTCGGAGAACATTGTCCTGATGATTCCACCAGCGTGCGAACTCCTTGGCCGACTGGTTCAGAGGAAGCCAGGTTTCCCAATCCCTTGATGAAAGGACACAGTTGGCAAGGAGAAACATCTGGAGTGGCCTGATTTGAAGTCTCCCTAAGGGGACCACATCGGCCAGGACGTTGAGATATCCCAGAAAACTGAGAAACCAACGTACCTGGACTTGAAACCAGCCGATGAAGGTCAGAGAAAAGTCCTGGTCTTCTCGAATTTCTCCATCGGTGGAGGGGCGATGCCCTGAACCTTATAGAAACAGTTCCCCAGAAAAACAATATCCTGAGATGAGGAAACCTCCGACTTTTCTCTGGAAGGAATGAAGCCGACCTTGAGTAAGACTTTCAGAACCAAACGGGTGACCTGCACTAGAGACTCTCCCACTAGGTGGAGCATGAGGGAATCGTCGAAATAGACGGTGAGCCCGAACGGCATGGCCCGGAACTGGAAGACCTTTCCGTTGCGACTTCTTGATGGGGATGTGGAAGTAGGCGTCCTTCAGATCTACTGTCGCCCACATTCCTCTCATGGAGACGATAATACCCCGAGGATTCTCCATCTTGAAGTGAGGGGAATCTACGTGCTTGTTGAAGGCACTTAGATTTATGATGGGACGCCACGCCCCGGACTTCTTCCGAACCAGAAACATTCTGGAGTAGAACCCGGGAGTGCATACCGACATAGGAACCTCCTCGACCGCGCCCTTGGTAAGCATGGTCCTTACTTTCTCCTAGAGCGCCAGAGCCTTTTCCGGATCCCCCGGTGGTGGAAAAAAGATTGGCTCTGACGCTAAGGGCGGATCCCGCACTAGCGGAATGCCTAACCCCTCTTGACCACAGACAAGGCCCATGCGTCTTCAGTAATTTCCTTCCACTCTGGAAGGAAAGCGGAAAGACGACCCCCCACAGGAAGATATGGTCGAGGCAGATCGAGACCTTGCCAGGCAAGAGAACCGTCTGCTGACCCGAAGCCTAATCCTGCGGGAGAAGGACCTAAGCTTGAGCCGAGAGGACTGCAGTCCCCCCGGCCAAACTCGTCGTCTAACACGACCACGGAGGGAAGAAGAGAGTAAGGAACCCTTCCTCTTACCCCCAGGAGGGTTCTTACCCTTCTGACCTTTCCATTTGTTGCCCTTGAAGGGAGGCTTATACTTGGGCTGCGCAGAAGACTGCGAAGCCGAAGGTTTAGCCTTCTTCTAAGGAGGCGCTGACCCCTGCGAGGTACTGGCCTTCTAAGCCTGAATCCTCTTCACCAAAAGTGCAGAGGCGACTGAGTCCTACTTCAAATCCTTCGAATCAGATGGAAGTGCCCCTAAAAATGTGGACCCTGAGAAGGGGGCAGTCAACAATCCGGAGCGGTAATGCTCATCGACTGGGCGGTTTTTTTAAAAACTGAAAACCACCTAGCCAACAGGACATTGACGAGCGATGACACCTGTAAAGCTGCCAGCGCTCTCAATGCCCCGTTCATGGCAGAGGTCACTCTGTTCTGGATGTCAGCCAGCTCTGTCTCGGCAATACGACCCTCAGGCAAGTCGGATACCCTAAATAGACAAACCGTCAGACAGAATCTTGTGGTGTTCACCACCTGGTCCACCGATTTACCGGGCCAGGCTGCAAGCTCCCTCGATTCCAGCTTAGCTGGTTGAGGGGCAAGCAGGCCATCATGTGTGGCATAGTCGGTGGCGTGCACCTCCGACAAATCGCCAACACTGAGCTGCAACACAGCATACCAAGGACTACGGGTTGAAGAAGAGGAGCCGCCAAAGAACCTAAAAGGGTGGTGGACTCGGGGACAAATGACGCCGAAGGTGGTGGGCAAACCTCCTCCCCAAGAATCCGGGAAACTTCGGCCCTAAGGCCCCGCATACCGGACAACACATGCTGGGCCTCAACCTCAGCAACCTCAGGGTCACCCTCATCCTTGACATCCTCCTCAGAGGGCAAGCCCTCCTGAGGACCGTCATCAGACGACTGGGAAAGACCAGCGTCTATATCCGAGCAACCAGGTGAAAGATGAACAACATCATCGTCCTTTGCCACACCCGCGCCCTCAACGTCCATAGCCTCCACACCATCCAGAGCAAAAGCCTCGGGCGGAGAATGGGCCAGCCCGAGGGACCAACTATAGAGAAGGCTACCCATAACGGCGTTTAGGTGCAGTGCGCCTAACGACCGTGGCTGTAGGTTTAGGCATAGTAGCCAAAACCCTACCCTTGGACCCAGAGACCAAAGAGCCTGCCCGAGAGGCAGAAGTCCTAAAGGTTCGACACCCCTTCTTAGGACCGGCCGATAAGGCCCCCGAAGTAGCAGAACTACTAACACGTCTCCCCTTCGGGTCAGGTGAGCTAAAAAATGAAAATTCAGCGTAAGTAATATTCCATTTGAAAGTTACATGTATATAACTGAATGATATATTTACAGTTAATTACAATGTACTCCTTACTCGGTGTAAAACATTAATGCATTTTTCTTCCTTTATTGCAGACTAACCCACTGAAGTCAAACTGGCGGCTTTTAACATTTCAAGATTGCATGAAAATTGTCGTTTTACACGAATAAAGGCCACATATCTTGAGTATGTGATAAAAAGGATCTTACACTCGTTTTCATTTCATATGACATTTATGAAACTAGTCACTAATTTTTCATTCTAGCTCGCCAGAGGCTCGCTCAATTGTTCAGGAATAATCATCAAACCCCCTTCTTTAAGGTTAAACAAGCCACCTAAAGATGGTATGGCGTGCTTACATTTCAGCCAAATGATGAGACATATTTAAGGACCCAATTCACCATTGGTGTTAAGATATGTAATCTTGATATACAGAACTTGAACTTTATTGATTAAAATACTGTAGTACGTAACGAATTCAGCTTAGTATGTATAGGGCACTTAGGCTGATGCCTTAAATATTAGAGGCATAGTGGCTTCAAATCAAGAGGGTGGTGGTCAGCTGACAACACGGAACTCTAGTGAAATATCCCAGTCACATATTTTAATTATATATATACGTGAAACCGAAGGCCTTATAACCAGCATAAAATATATAAACATGTCTGATGTCATAATAATATATAAACAATACATATAATGTGTAAACATTATGGTACTTTCTATTTACGATGTTTCCAACATGTCAAGCTCAATTATATCGACATTGAATGCTATGAGATGACATATTATCTTAAGTTTGATAATTGATAGAGGTCACGCGAATCTCGGATCCACATTGATATACTGCTAAAATTCGTTACTTAAACATTGTATAATATTTTTGTTTTGTTTTGGCTGATCACAGCCATCTTGATTTCAGGCTGGTATGCCATTCAATAGCTAGTTACATGATGGATGTCACACTTCTCTGGAAAACCTTTAAGTCAACACGTTACGGGCTTTACACAACAGGAGGCTTAAACGATTTAAGGAATTGTAGAAAAGATACAATGTACGTGAGGATGAGAAGGTGAAAACTGTGCTCATTGAATACCGTGTTGTTTTTGTTTGTGCGGTACGCGTAGTTATTAGGTCAGGCAGAAACGAATTCAACTATGTGTTCGCCGCGGAGTCGTTCGTCTGCTGTTCGAGGTAATCGCCAAGTTCGGGGTTGCCTGGATAACCGGGTGCGTGAACGTATACCACGCTGTCCGTGTCGTGGTACAGCACACTCTCGTATAATTTCTCCATCACGTCGTACAGTTTCAACCGTGCCCAGCAGGTCGTAAACGAGGCCGCGAAGATGTTGCTGTGGTCTCTGTCGTACGACTGTTCGACGCACGAATTGTATTGGACGTACATGAGGTTCTCGCTGACGACGTGAAAATATAGTAGCACGTAGTGTGGGTCGGTAATCAAGCGGTATAAATCTGCCAGTTCGATTCCTGTGAAATACCTGCAGTTATTTAACACGCACATCTGCGCGAACTTCCTCCAGAAGTTGTTCAGTAGCTGCTTGGAAAAGGACCTTAGGCCCGGGCTGTGGGTGATTTTACTGGGGTCCAGTCGAATGCCCTCGTTTCGATAGTACGCTTCGACGTAGTCCCTCTTTTTCCTTCGCTGTCACAACAGTGGGGCCAGTCACTTCTCTCCTGCTTGTATTTCAGGAACGTGTCGATGTATTCCTTAAAGAGTTGCTTGCTGCTGTCCTGGAAGTGGTACACTTCGTACACCTTCAGCACGACGTAACCCAATTCCACGGCTTTCAAACGCTCCGGAGTGCTTCACATTTCCAAAATGGCACGCTCTTCGTCTATGCAGGAACACCTCTCTTGCCTTTCGTTGACGGCGCATCTGAAATACAGCTGTATCACGGGTAAGACCGGTACGTAAAGCCCTCGAGGCGGAAAAACTCTCGCCTTCGCCAAACCGAAGTATTGGCAAGGGGGTCGAAATCTGACGTAATTATCTGAGAGTGACCCATAGGGTATTCGCAATAGTTGTTAACGTAAGGGTAGAGACTTGTGAAATCGCCGTTACGGATCTCTTCGGCGCCTTGCACTGCATGGTGCAGCTTTTATGCGTTAGTCCTCCCTCCAAAAAACGAATTCCTGGGGTCGAGTCGTTCCGTAAGGTCCAGCGTGGCGAGGAATACCCTCAGTCTAGAGTCTTGCTCCTTGACCTGCTGAAACTGACAGTTCCACTTCACGACCACTCAGTAGCCGCAACTCTGGAGGTGCCTTACCTTGTTTTCGTGAAGCGACTTGAGTTACGAGGCGGACTGATTCGACGGTGGTATCTTGTATTTCGTTCTGTCGTTGGGGAAACACGTCTGGCAATCGTGATACTTGCAGGAGTTGTATTCGAACACGGTGCTCGTCGATTCCCTGAATCCGTCGGCGTGGTATCTCCCAATCTTCTTCTCGTCCTTGCCGTTTAGTGCGTGCTGTATGTGAGTCCTCGGTTGATTATAACTCGAGCAAGCCTACGGATTCAATGGAGAAGCTGACGCGCGTGGTATAGCCTTCAGGGGGTACTTAAGCAAGGTCCGTAAATAGAAACTTTTTAAATAGTATGTCTTCTTCCTGGACTATGTCGGTGTTTACGTACCAGTGTCCGTTTTTTCTGGTGGCACAAACCCAGCCTCTGTCTCGCAGTTCACGTCGTACGTTTCTACCAGAAAGTTCGATTTGAAGAAAGACATGGCGACCCCCGCAGCAGTCATATTCGTAAACAGATCCACCCCCGTACTCTGCAGCAACAATTCGCGATACGCCATGCAGCCTTTCTTCAATATGTCGACGTCGCTCTTGATGTATTCCAAGAGTTCCTTCTGGAGGTCGAATACTTCCTCGTTATAGATCTTTTCGAGGTACCATTCTGCAAACTTCAGTTTTCCATCTGGGCTCATTTTTTCGAATCTGTAGTGCAAGGCGTCCGGTTAGGTTCCCACGGCTGTGCAAGAGCAGGACTCGTCTGTTCCCTCGCAAATGTGATAGCTGCAGTTTCGACATGTCGACGCCGTTTCCCCGCATTCTCTCGCTTTCCCCGCACATTGTGTTGGCCACCACCAAGTTTACCACGTGACAAAACTTTCCGCAGCTAGAGGTCTTGCAGTTACCAAACTGATTTGTTGTTTCTGAGGGGGTGAAGCCTCTCTCACATTCGTAAATGGTGTTTTGCGTGGTCTCAATGTCGTAAAAAAAGTTTGCTAAAGAAGCCTTAGGGGTTATCGCGCGAATGTAACACAGGTGTCCGACTGCCACCATGCTTTCGCAGACTTTACAGCGATACCAATCACACTTGTGTTCGTTAGTTTTGTCGTTGAGGTCTTGTGACACTGCAGACAACGTTTGACGAGTCCGCACCTCCCGTTGGATTTGTGACGTTGATAACACGCGTCGTTACGACATTCGAGGTTGCAAGCTTGGCACACGATAGCCCTCGTGGATTCACAATTTTATTCCGTGCACACAATTCACTGGTTTTCGCAACTATGTTGATCTCTGGTGGAGTACGGGGTTAAACAACGATTGCAGAAAAAAACGCTGCTGAAGAAACCAGTCATACTTGTAATAAAATCGTAATGGTCTTCGTCCATCAGCAGAAATACCGTGTCCCTGGTCATATCACCGATTTCCCTTATGAACTTGTTTTGTTCTTGAACTCTTATTACCGCTACGTTTATCTGCAAGTAATATTTCATCTTCTTCATGTCCGAAATGCTGACACTTTGTTCGGGTTCCAGGTTAGATTTCTCCATGATACGTTTGGCCAGCTTTCCCTGGGCGCTACCGTGACTCTTGGAATCTTTTTTCGTGACGTCCTTGAAATATGTGTACCTGCACGTTCTAGTACGTAAGAAGTTTTCTAGACCTGTGGAAGTGTCGTAATGTTGGGCGGTTACTGTTTTGTCTGGTCTCACTCCCAGTTTCGCGATTCCTATAGCCACAGCTCTTGCGGCGCATATGTTCTTGTCGCGTACTAAGGATATACTACGCTTTTTGGATTTATCTCTCTGCAGATTAGTGACGTATCTTTTTCTGCTGTTACCCATTGGTGACTTTACGCTACCTAGTACTATTTCGAACGGTTCGCCAATGTCTAGGTCTTGTTTGCTCGTTAGCGTTTTTTCTATGTGTTATAGTACCGTTTCAACCTTCAGATGTTCCGTCGGGGGTACGCATATGGGATTGGACAGTCCCTTGTGAAAAATGGTTAAAGGCGCCGATACATTTTCTTAAAAATTGTCTCTTTGATCATATTTTTTAAAGCTTTTGTACCGACTTCCTATAAAAAGGGAAAGGAAAAAATAACAGCGAATTACACTAATGTCAAGACAGTCTGTTCTCGATTACATAGGCATAGTATTTCACATGTTTAGCGACGGAAGAGTCACGTATTATAGAATTAAAGTACTGTTATCATTTAGCAAAGACTTGAGTAACAGACTGAACGACACTGTGTACAAAAATTATAACGGAAAATCGGTTTTCCAATTCAGAAATCATATACTGTTAATATTATCAGTTTTTGTTTCCTCCTATTTGGACAAATGTCGACAAAAGTGGACAAATTGTGGACAAAGGTGGACAAATAGTGGACAAATGTGGACAAATAGTGGACAATAGTGGACAAATATGGACAAAGGTTGACAAATAATGTACAAATAGTGGACAAAAGAGGACAAATAGTAGACAAAAGTGGCCAAATATGGACAAAAAACAATACAGAATTGTTAACATTAATTTTAAGATAAGAACATTTTAGTTGGTAAATATCAAAACTCTTTTTGTCACTGGTTATCTATAAAGGTGTTTATACACTACACTGAGCAACGACACATCCCGTATCAGCTAATTGTTCAGTGTTACGTGAAAATCTGTGAAAATTATAACGGAAAAGCGGCTTCCAATCTAGACGAAATAGCACAACAAAACCATATACAGTTAATATCATCTGTTTTTATTTCTTCCTAAGCATTTCAAACATTTCATTTCATACTGACCTGTTTTAATAGAAAAACAACAAACTTATTGCTACTACAACTGCTACTATTTTAACAAATAAAATAGCATTGAAATCGATTTACGACTCGTACTTACCGATTGTACAAGGAAGCGCCGCCTTACATAAGATAAGGTGGACAAATATGGACAAATAAAAATTTGAATTTTATTGAATGTATTGATTGAATGTAATGTATTTATGAGTACTGTAAAAATAAAAGATCCAATACAGTGTGGAGATTTATATTTTTCGCCGTTTCAGGCATTTTGTTGCTAAAACAAGGAAGCGCCGCCTTACATAACATAAGGTGACGCTACCTTTTATTCCAATACGCGAAAATAACAGCATTTAAAGGTTTGAACTCTATTTCCCCTTTTCGGCCCGCCCACTTCAAAATCCTCCTTCTACCGTAGGGATTAAGGGTTTTTATCCCAATTTAGTCTGGAGCATCCTTGGGCCAAGGGCACTCGATTTTGTATAAATGGTGGGTGTGGCCCTCGGGGCAGAGGGGCGGGACCCAATAGGGGATTTATAGTAAAACCTTTTAAATCCTTCTTCTACAGTAGGGATTTAAGGATTTTATCCTTATTTAGTCTGGAGCATCCTTGGGCCAAGGGGATTCAATTTTGTATAAACGATGGGTATGGCCCCCTGGGGGCAGAGGGGCGAGGCCCAATACAGGAAATCAAGGTAAAACCGTTAAAATCCTTGTCCTACCGTAGGGATTAAGGCATTGTATCTTTATTTAGTCTAGAGCATCCTTGTGCCAAGGGGACTCAATTTTGTATAAACGATGGGTATGGTCCCCTGGGGTCAGAGGGGCGAGGCCCAATACAGGAAATCAAGGTAAAACCGTTAAAATCCTTGTCCTACCGTAGGGATTAAGGCATTGTATCTTTATTTAGTCTAGAGCATCCTTGGGCCAAGGGGACTCAATACTCAATTTTGTATAAATGGTGTGTGTGCCCTCACTTCGGGCAGAGGGCGGGCCAAATAGGGGAAATAGAGGTAAAACCGTTAAAATCCTTCTCCTACCGTAGGGATTAAGTAATTTTATTCTTATTTAGTCTAGAACATCCTTTGGCCAAGGAGACTCAATACTCAATTTTGTATAAATGGCCCTTCTGGGGGCAGAGGGGCGGGCCAAATAGGGAAAATAAAGGTAAATCCTTTAAAATCCTTCTTCTACCATAGGGATTAAGGAATGTCATCCCAATTTGGTCTGGAGCATCCTTGGGCAAAAAGGACTCAATATTGTATAAACCGTGAGTGTGGCCCCCCTGGGGGCTGAGGAGCGGGGCCCAATAGGGGAAACATAACAAATTCTTCAAAATCCTTCTTCTTCTGTAGGAATGACAGGATTTTGTCCAAATTTGGTATGAAGCATCCTTGGGTGAAGAGGAAGCAATTTTGTTTAAATAGTGGGTAACCCCTGACTAACCATGTAATACAGGTACACTTCCAGTAACATCACGCTATTCTTACTTCAATTTTGCTAACATTTCCAGGTGAGCGATACAGGCTCGCTGAGCCTCTTGTTTTTGTTTTTATTTACTAATCGGTAAAGTGTCAAATTCAGCCAAGCAAACGACTTCACATCTGATCAAGGCAACATTTTCACCAACCTGATACAAGGGAAATTTGTGTGTCTGTGAATTCCAATGCTGGAGAAATCTTAACAATGCGAATTATCATTCTGGGGATGCGAATAGAAGACCTAGATTCATCTTTATTTTAACCCCTGAAATAACTCCTCAAATGGAGCATAAGCAGAGAATAACGACCTTGTGCTAATCAACCAGAATCGGTGACTATCAACGGCAGATGATCACGTTCTCCAAACAAACCGGCCAGAGGCAAAAGAAAGAAAGCAGTAACAATGTACAAAACTACTGTCAGAGACCAATGTGGTGGAGGAGTGGGAGTCTCCATGTTTCATTGACTCTATACGTCCTACTACGGATGGTCTGGTGTGATCAGTAATACATTGATTCTGCTGGATAGGTACGGTCAAGTACTACAGGAGGTCAAACACAATGACTGCATCAGTGGCATTAGTCTGTCACATACAACACACACACTTCGGGTGTGTGACTGCGAAAACAGTATTATGGAGCTGGTATCAGGACGACTAACACACACATTCAGAACCAATGAGAGACCATTGTTTAAATGTATTACAACTAGTAACAATGTCATTTTGGGAATGGCCAAACAAATCTCCAAATTTACCACACAAGGCCATATGATGCTCACCAAAGTGGATGAAGAGACTGGCAAGCCCTTAATAAATTCACCATTCAGGGTCTCAGAGTGTCCACTTACTCGCAATGTCGCAGTAAATGATTGGAACAGTAAAACAAATGGTGGTAATGGAAACCAATGTGTTGTTGTCATGGACACTGAATTCAAGGAACTGTTTGTATATAGAGGGGCCATCCCTAGTACACATAAACAAACAACACAAACTAGAGGAGGCCCATTCAGTCGCTAGGGTGTGGTGTATGACAGTGTTGGCAACCTCGTTATAGGCGACTATGACAATAACAGTATCCTACTCCTCAGTGGAGGTGGTGAGTTCCTCAGGGTCATACGCACAGACTACGGCATAGCATGTGCTATAGGTGTAGACAAGGAGGATGTCCTGTGGGCAGGATTCAGGTTAGGGATTGACAATATCCGACTTCTGCAGTACGTGAAACCTGTAACAAAATTACTGGTATGTCTAGAAATCAAAACATCACGGAATCAGAATTATAAACACTTTTTTCGTGAACACAACCATTTGTAAATGTTCAATTTTGTTGACGATAATTAAAGAAGGCAATCATAACCAGCTGCTTATCATTAAAGTTGGCTATAGGCCGACACTGACGTTAATATGAATCACAGATACAAGACACTAGCCGACACTAGCTATAGGCCGCCACTGACGTAAATATAAATCACAGATACAAGACACTAGCCGCCACTAGCTATAGGCCGCCACTGACGTAAATATAAATCACAGATACAAGACACTAGCTTCAAGTTGTAGGAATGTGGAAGTAAGACGATGTTTGGTACAGGTACTAAGTAACAAGTAGTGAATAACGGAAAGAAAGGTAGCGGCTTAACATCGACTTCCGGTTTGTCAATGTGTTGAAGTTACTATTGGTGTGTTGTACAAAGATTTTAGTTAGTTTCATAAGACGGGCAGTTCGAACAGGAAAATCTTTTGAAAAGAGTAAAAATTGGGCTAGTAGGATATTTATTTACAGTAGTTTAAATAGGACATCTAAACGTTATTTAAAATGCTACAACTTGTGATAAGACAACCAGTTTATATCAAAATAGTTATTCATGTCGCGTTTAGAAGGGCAAGGTTGTCCTATCTCACCCATTTGATATATATAGTACAAACTGAGCCACTAGCGTGACGTAAGATAAACCCCTGATATGGAAAATAAACAAGTTAAGTTTTAATTTTCGTAGACAACGCTAAACTGTTCATTAATAATGAAATTTCAAATCGGAGAATAGTTTAAGGCCCTAAACATGTAGAGTAAAGCATCGGGTTCGGAAGTTAGTTTAAACTTGTCTTATTCTTTCTTCACTTTTCAAGGTACTCTATGTAAATGTTTCCTTTCATCATATTTTACCCCGGTTTTATCGATTTTGAGTTCGTATTTCGGTTTAGATCACACTTGGTATTCTCGTTTTTTTAAGAAAACAACAGAAAAATATTTTTCCAGATGTAACAAAGAAAACATTGGCAACTAGGAAACTAGTCCAAGATTAATTCAAAAACACTAGGAATATGATAAATGATATCACGAGATGAAGAATTAATAAGAAAATGAAAAATGTAATCAATACGAAAGACAAAATCGGTATCTTTATCGGGAAATGCATTTCATCAAACGAGTTTCTCAGTTTCAAAAGCAGTGTATTAAATAGACGCTCCTGAAGTTTAGAGAATTCCAATAAATTACATCAGAAATAATCATATTCTTTCGAAGTGGATATGGAAGTTGATAAAACAGACTAAAACAGTAACACAAAGATAAGTGGTGACAGCAGAATTGTCGAAACGAGGACTGCGCATCAAAATCCATTATCAGAAAGCACAAATTCATGTCATAGCAAATAATTCTACAGGTTTTCATGAAGACCAGCAAACAGCTGAGGGATGCGATCGCCGAGCAAAACCATGAGGTTTGGTTTGATTTGGTTTAGTATTGTTTAACGCCCTATCAACAGATATGGCAATTTAAGGACGGCCTCCCCTGTGTGCAAGATACATGCGTGTAGTGTATGCGTGTGATTTGAGAAGCTGCGATATGTTTGTGTATGTCTCCTTGTGATACGCGGAACTGATGCCGACTTTATAGTGCTACCTCACTGAAACATACTCCCGAAGACACCCAGCACGACCCATGGGATGACAGCGTCACCCTGTAACACATTACGTCACATATTTCGACCATAAACAAATGTTCTGAATTGATTATTTACATGTTTGGTCAAAGCAAGCGTGTACAATATTTAAAGGACTTTGTATATAAGATATTCACAGCATACAAATACGATAAAGATAAACGCATAGCATATACAAATACTGCACAACAATTAAATCAATTCGTCTATAGTGTTGCGTTTCGTTAGAGACGATACAAATCGCAGTGTTATCTCGTACGGTACGGTGACAAAAAGCTGGAAGCTTATGAATGAAGATTGGGATATTTCCTATCCAGTCTATGAAATGTTTCAGGTGCAGATTTGTGTCAGTCTATTACATTCTACCGTGTAGTTCGTTGGAGTCACGAATATTCTCCTATTAACTATCTATTTTTAGAGCTGAACATTCTCGCAATTAAAGTTTACGTCTTACAAAGAAACATCTTATATTGACTGCTAAATTCGGTATGGTTTACAAATTCAACAAAATACCAGATTATTATGTCTTTTCAATTAATTATGTGCACTAGCTTTATTCTCTTAGCCCTTGATTAAATGGGAAAGCGCATTAACGGTACCCCAGGAGGAAATCGTTGCTCCGAGTCATGCGTGCTGCAACGTGACTGTCCACGTTGAGTAGCTTACGATGATAACCACGTGGCAGTGATGGTGGCTGTGAGTGATTCATGCACAATGGTAATAATCCGTTAAAAATAAATATTGGTCATGATAACGGCTAAGTAGATAAATTGCGTTTAATCATTGCCATTATTCGTCATCTGTGTAACTAGTGACATTTTATATTCAAATAATAGAACTGTGTAGAACAGCTCAAATTCTATTCGGAGACATGATAAGAAGACTTAATGGCTCCCATGGGAAGCGAGAGAGGTGGACCTATTTAAGAACACAATTTAAAACCTGTATCACTTCGTACGGTTGCCTGTACATAGAAATGTTAGACAAGCTGTATCCCAAATCATGATCCTATGACGCCACTGATGTGGGGCCCGCTACAGACTTGGTTGTTTACTTACCAGAGTAAAGGAAAGGTGGAGACATTAAGACCATTGAAAAGGTACAAGGATAACAATACCAGGTGTCCCAGAAGGGTAAGCGTTTTCTGCTTCATCAATGACACTCGCCTTGTAAGGCTAAGTCGAGAATTTGGGTAGTGACAACAAACCCACAACGCACTCTGAGCATAGTATTAAAAAATAGCTACCTTCCTTCATATCACACAAAGAATCACAAAGACCACAACAGTTGTCCAGTCTTTGTTAACCTGCATCTGTGGAAACCCTGCGTTATACATTTGTCCGTCAGCAGTCGGCATCTATCATGGAAGTCGTAATATTCGGAGCAAGCTCTTGAGCACCGAATTAACTGCGACATGTAACCACTACAGGTTTGGGAAGAAGGGAAGTCGTTGATTTCAAGCTCTGGAGGCACAGGCATTGATTCTGTCAACAAAAATAGTCACGAGAAAAAAAATCACAAATATGAGTATGGTGTGATTTTTTTTCTCTCATGACTATATTTATTAACAGAAACAAATGCCTGTGTCTGCAATTTCTTGTTATTCAAAGACAGCACGTCGTCAATATATCTGAATGTGAAATTGAAGGATTTTGCTAAGTTTTTGTTACCAGTCCTGATAAGCTAATAATTTAATTCAGCTTTGCCAGAAGAGGGGCACAGTTTGTTGGGATAGGAATGCCTACAGACTGCTGGAGATTTTGACATCTAAATAAGAGAAGCCAAAATTGATCAGCAACTCTCATTGTAGCACTTTAGACATCTATATTTTGACAATTGGTTTGGTTTGTTTGTGTTTTACGTCCTAATAATTTAATCTTGCTTGTAACACGCATTTTCATTGGCTTAGAAATTTATGTTATCAGCCCATAACGTAAAAAAAGTGACGTCGCCGTTTGTAGCGTCGTTTTTGATTGGCTGATACATCGGCGTAATAATTTCCAAGAGAAAAGAGTCCATCAATAAAATTGGGTTTCCACAGGGATTGTGTATAGTAGCTTAAATTATAAGGATTGACTTGAATATATTTTTTATGTTATGGAGCTGTAACACAAAAAACCAGAGTGTACTCTCATCATAAACCGCTCCACGGTTTATTTAGAGTACACCCTGTTTTTTTGTGTTATATCTCCATAACATAAAAAATATATTCAAGTTAATCCTTAAATAACATGTTTTGGTGGTGGAAGAAAACTGGAGTACATAGCAGGGATGTACCACCAACCTAAGACCAGTACCTAGTGACTGACCCTTTTAGACATCAAACCCACGACCCAGTGGTGGATCGCTTCTGACAAACTCTGAACAAACGAACAATGATCAATAGGCTATGTCAGGACATATCAATTAATTCCAAAGTGAAAATAACACACAGTTTAAACCTTTTATGACAGAGCAGTGAAATAACACTATTTTTTAGAGCCTTCTTAGGTGAAAGACACACCATTTTAGCCTTTTTTATGCCCCCTTTTTCTCCAAAATATAGTCCCACTATTTAACTCATTTATGGCCCCCTAAGGGAAAATGACATGGTTGCATCAATCATGACATCTTTTACAGTGCACATCAGGAATGTGAAGTTCAATCACAAGTATGGGTTTTTTCTGGCTAATAAAAAATATAGAACTAAACAAACATAAACTTGGAACTATACTGAACTGTGGCTACTAATTAAGCTCAAGTATATACTTTATACAGACACAATACAGTTTCACATTTGAATCAGGTAAACTTTATTAGAATAACATAGTATTGCACATTTCCCACTGACAGTACAAACACTGCACATGGATATCCCATCTTTATATAATGTAATAGCAAGCTCATAAATATTCACTATAAATTATGGTGTGATGTTACCTGGTACTGATAAGTTACCTTGAGACAGTTAATACCTATATAACTAAACAGGAAACGCATCAACAAAGGATGTAAAAATATACTAAAAACCTAACTGAAGTCTTGTTCCATCAGCTACAAGTAATTGTTGAAATAAATGCAACATATTTCATGTAAATTGCACATGATTGAAAATTAAAAACCTTAAATATATTTCTCAGCGCTTATCCACAGTATTATGTTGCCTGATACAATGCAAGGACGAAATCCTTTTTTTAAATATGAAACAAAAAACATCTGTTATACTTCAGGACTTACTTCGAACATTAAATAGTATTCCTCTAATACTATGAGGAATACATTTTAATACTAACCTAAGTCTCTTATTTCAACTTTTATTCTATGTACACTGAGTTCAACTTTTTAAACACTACTGTTACTGAAAGAGAATATTGCTACAAAGGAAATGAACCTTATGTTTATTGAAATCATTCTGTTGTACAGATTTACAAGTTTGAACTGGTAATTAAAATATAAATGGAAAATACCGCTGTCAGTTTATTTTGGAAAATTGAATACTGACTCGTGTGTAATAATTTCTTGCCACAAAGCTAATACACATATGTACTGCCATTGAAAAGTTTGCTCACTTTGTCAGACCACAACACTGATGCAAAGGTACCCAGAAATTACCAAAATAACCGTATTGGTGGCAATAGAAGGGTTTTACACTTACACTTACACTTGTATCACTGCTGGGAATATCAAATAAAAAAACAGTCAGTCTTGAGTTTGAAACACAACAAATTTTAAAATGTTCACAAAAGTCACAACATTACATATTAACACAAAAGTGTTGTTTACTGATTATGAATCAGAATATCACTGAGAAACCAAATATTTTCAACAATTATGATGCAATGTTTTTTGTGACACTTGGGTCAAGAGTTTTCAACACCCTAATTACTTCCTTTTTGTGACAACATTTATATACAATACAAGTGTGCTTTTTAACATCTCACATATATACTTGATTGCAAAGAACTAATCAGTGATGCTGTAAAACTGTCTATACCTGGGAATCAGTTCCTTGCTGTTTTAAGTGATTCTTGGCCTAATATGTAACAAGCTAGTGTCACTCCTGCCATTATTGTAGTCTGGTGATACTAGCTGTTGTTGCTGTACAATTTGTGTTGCTGTACATAAATTGTACAGCACCCCTGATTGGGTAGGGGGATATTAGTATGTAGTTTGTGTGATGTTGGAAACGATGTGTATAACATTACGGTGAATCTGAAGTTGACTTTTGACTGCCTTATGACTTTCGGTTACCTCATGTTTTCATTCAACACCAGCCATTGTGGCAACTCTAACCGTTGTGGTAACACTAGTTGTCTTGGTAACACTAGCCATTGTAGTAACACTAGCTGTCCTGGTTACACTTACTGTTGTGGCAACACTAGTTGTCGTGGTAACACTAGCCATTGAAGTAACACTAGCTGTCATGGTAACACTTGCTGTTGTGGCAACACTAGTTGTCGTGGTAACACTAGCAATTGTAGTAACACTTGCTGTCGTGGTAACACTTACTGTTGTGGCAACACTAGTTGTCGTGGTAACACTAGCCGTTGTGGTGGTGATACTAGCAGTCTTGGTAACACTAGCTGTCTTGGTAACACTATCTGTTGTGGTAACACTAGTTGTCGTGGTAACACTATCCGTGTGGTAACACTAGTTGTCGTGGTAACACTAACCGTGTGGTAACACTAGCTGTCGTTGTAACAAACCACTGTGGTGGCACTAGCCATCTTGGTGAAACTAACCATCATGATAACACTAACTGTCATGGTGACACTAGTCGTTGTGGAAACATTTTCCATCGTGGTAACACTAGCCATTGTGGTTACCCTAGCTATCTTGGTGACACTATATATAGCTAGTCATTGTGGTAACACTAGTCATCTTGGTGACACTAGTCGTTGTGTTAACACTAGCCATCTTGGTGACACTAGTCATTGTGGTAACACTAGCCATCTTGGTGACACTAGTCGTTGTGGTAACACTAGCCATCGTGGTGACACTAGTGGTTGTGGTGACACTAGCCATCTTGGTGACACTTGCCATCTTGGTGACACTAGCCTTTGTAGTGACACTAGTTGTTGTGGTAACATTTGCCATTGTGGTAACACTAGCCGTTTTCACAGCACAATATAAACATCTGCACTCAAGTTCCGAAAAAAAAGAAACATTTTCATGCAGGGTAGTATTTCATTGTGTCAATAACCGTAACTAGAACATTGTACACATATATACTTAAGTGGATATCTCATCCTATAAATTATTTATGATTATTGTGTTGGATTGTCTCCCTTTCAATTCCCCCCACATCACAGTATGTTCCCACTGGTAAGTGGGTAAAATTTGGTCCCATTCTTGCCCTTCAACACTGTGTGTATCATGCATAATATCATACAGACAAATATACAAAGAAAACATAGTGCATTACATAGCAGTCAATTACAAATGTTTTAAACACCCGAATGACCCAACTGTAAGTCCACATTAAGGTCACAAGTTATCATAAAAAAGTGGTAACAGAAATTTTACTTTACATGATGTCTGTAAATTCACATTTTCGTGAAGCAGTCTTTTGCACTGGTCCAAATTGCAATTCCCTGTAGAGAAAAAATTGTAACATTTTTATTGAAAATAATCAACACTGAAAAGAAACATAATTTCAAAACACTTTCAGAATATTTTCATGTAACAAATTTTGTGTAGCCTACTTGATGATGGCAAAGTATGCCGAGGATACTGATAGATGATAACTTTTAAGTACAATGGACTTTTTTATCAAAATCTTATTACAAAGGTAAATAAAACAGATTACAATTCAGCTCAAATTGACTTCCTTGTTGAAAATGGCAATGATGTAATAATGCAAATTCAGATATCTAAAATACTTTAATGTCTAGGATTTTTGCTGAGTCAGTGTCAGCTGTTAAGAGATAATGTATTATACAGTTCTAACATTGTTTCATGATCCCCTTGACTGGCCCACAATCAGTTCCAAAATATAAACAAGTTCTTCTGGTCTCATTTAAAATCAATCTGAAAACATACACAAGTAAACATCCTCAGTTAAACAATTATACTGTAGATATTTGTTTGATGGATTACTGCTAAATTAACCTACCTTTTTACTTTGCTTTATTTGCATGATCGCATAGTTGGTAAATATTTCTCTAAGGTCCTTGACTTTCTGTCTTTTGAATCGATCAATGTCACGCAGGGCAGCTTCTACAAACTTCCTGCAGGAAAACAAAATAACGGGTGTGATTAACTTTAGAAGACCGTCTCTTTTAAACATGTCTTTCCAAGTGTTTTTTTTACATTTTAAATAAAATCTTCAAACAACACAAAATCATAGAGGGATCTTGACACCTACATTGTAAAATCTTCATTAGTTCTTTGGCACCCACTACAGTAAAGTCTTAATTAGTTCTTTGGCACACACTACAGTAAAGCCTTAATTAGTTCTTTGGCACACACTACAGAAAAGTCTTAATTAGTTCTTTGGCACCCACTACAGTAAAGTCTTAATTAGTTCTTTGGCACCCACTACAGTAAAGTCTTCATTAGTTCTTTGGCACCCACTACAGTAAAGTCTTAATTAGTTCTTTGGCACCCACTCAGTAAAGTCTTCATTAGTTCTTTGGCACACACTACAGTAAAGTCTTAATAAGTTCTTTGGCACCCACTATAGTAAGATCTTCATTAGTTCTATGTAAGTCTATGTCTCTTCTGTTCATTTTTGTGATATTTATAGCCATGCGCTAAATTTGGATAGAACTTCATAATACTGAGTTGCGCTCTGGCCTATAATAGCTAGTGACAAGAATACTAGCGTGTAAACAAGAGATCCCTGAACCTTTACAGCTACTTGAGAGAGTTTGTGAATGATCACTTTATGTTAAGTACATCAAATCTAACAAGCAAATTCGCTTTCAGGACATATTGTAGGTAAACATTATTGAAGTTAGGTTTAAACATGTGAGTATCGTGCTGTTGAGACATAATGTATAGCTTGAAACTCGAAGAAAAAAAAAGCCTCATCTAATATTTGCTAGAGTTATTAAGCGGAAACTGCAGATAACGAGTCTGCCAAATGGAGTCTGATTAAAGTGGTTGTCAAACCTGGCCAGGGCCTTAATGTGTTGAACCCTGTTACTAAGTTTGAAGACAATCGGATACTATTTGTGAAAGTTACAGAACAGAAACAGAAATGGAAGATAATGATGTTTTTCGTTATTCAAGGGGCCATAACTCCACCAAATGGGGTCCGCTGAAATTAGTTGTCAAACTTGGTCGAGCCCTTAAGACATTTAACCTAAATTTGATATAAAAGGTATTCTATCACCTGCTCGACCACATGAATTTTTTTGGGGTACCTTAGTTTGGTGTCCACCCATATTTAGACCCCCTGGACGCTTCCATCCCATCCAACAAAAGTGATTAATATATGTAGAAAAACTTGTTTCATAATTTTAGTAAAATAAACAAGGTTTATATTCTAAATGAATCCTCAGGCATGATATCATAAAATATATTAGGATCTAGATGGAGACCACTCACTGTGTGTCCTCGTTGGTCTGCTGAAGTTCCTGCTCCGCCTGCTGGATCTGCTCCTCCAGTTGTTTAATCTTCTGGTCTCGCTGCTCAGGTGTATCCCCCCCAAACAGCTTTGTCTTCATTCCGGTAAAGGAGAATGAACCACCAGCCTTTCCTTGTACCTACAACAGTGACTGTCACCATTTACCTACATAGTCACAACCACCAGTCTTCCTCTGTACCTTCAAATAGGTTTTGGTCTCCTGGATAATTCAAAAGTTACAATTCAAATTTTCATTTTTTTTTGGTAGGTATCATGATACACGGGTATACTTTTAACTTATTGTACAAACCTGTTACCATAGTTTTCCTTGATTTGAAACAAAACTTGATGTGAAACAAAGCTGAAGTGTTTGTATTCCATGCTGAATTAAGTTTTTTTTTAAATGAACTGTCTCCTTAATTCATCATTTATTGTGTGTGATAGAACAGGAAGAAATGCATGCTGAAACAATTCCAAAGTGTGTGTGATTGGTTGATAAAAGGGCCATGGCCTGTACACAACTTTTTTTAAAGTCTGACGATACTTTTGGCGAATGCCACAATGCATCGACACTCCAGATATGATACGATTTACCGATGTGTCAGAGAATAGTTACACCTCCACTTACTGGACAGTATATATAAAACTACTGCTTAGTAAAGGTGTGTAGCTAAAATATCAAATGTCAGAACCATATATACAGATACATTATCATATATCATAATATATAATAAACAATATCAAAATATCTAGCAAACAGTATAATAAACAATATAATAATTATCTAGTAAATAGTATAATGAAAATACAATTATCTTATAAACTGTATAATAAACAAGAGGCCCATGGGCCTTAACGGTCATCTGAGTCCTACAGTATTTGTTTTTGTTGTTGAAATATGTTCCAATTTGAGTAAAAAATAGTTAAGTATAATGTTAACTTTGTCGGGACCATGAGCTGATCATTCCTACCAACTTTCGACTCAATCGGCCTAGCAGAACTTGACTTTAAGTTTGAAATGTAAAATGTTAACGGACGACGTACGACGACGGACGAAACAGATAGCAATAGGTCACTTGAGCTAAAGCTCAGGTGACCTAATAATGTAATAATTATCTAGTAAATTGTACAATAAACAATATAATAATTCTCAAGTTAAACATAATCACCATCCACACATCCTGCAGTAATTGATTATATAACAATACATGTTGTAACGTCAGTACTGCTCTAATACCAGGGGTAATCCTACGTAACACTACTAGTGTACTCCAGTCTGTCTGTAGATCGGACATGCCAGTTGGTGTATAGTTAGGAAGCTCTATGTTCTCTCTTGTGCATGCAATTTTGACAACACTTACATGCAAATGCACAATCATAAGTCTCTACACTCACATTTTCAATAAGATTTGACAATGGTTATATTGCATTAAAAGAACACCTCTTAAATGTCTGAACCATACCAAAACTACCTGTCTGTATCAAAGTATCTTGTGATAATTGAACAAGAGGCCTAACAGGCATGTAGCACTTCTCTTATCTGTGCTTACCAAAGTGGGTCAAGGTCTAATTTATTTAAACAAAGTCAGCAAGGAGGCTTACACTACAAATCAAATATTACCTAGTTTTTAGCAGATTTCAAGATAATTTTACTCATGTAGCCTTCAAAGTGGTTCAAGGTCATTTCTATGAACAAATATGATAGCCTGTTACCAAAGCCAAATATCACAACCCTTGGCCTTAAGAACCTATAGAAAAAGTCATCTGACATTAAACTCCTGTGACCCAGAAAGTGGGTCAAAGGTGTTTATTCAAACTAAATTGATAGCCTTTCAAGCAAGCAAGCTTTTTTCAAAATGGTATTACTCTGGATCTTAAAGACCTTTAGAATAAATTATTTGAAGGTTTTTGTATAGTTATATGTTTTCAGATATAGTTCCCCTGTAAAAGTGGTTCAATGTCCTTCGTTAGAACAAACCTGATACCTTTTGATTAAAAAAAGCTACAGGCAATGAACTCTTTGAATATTTTAACACATTTGTTCCCTTTGAAAAAGAAAGTTAGTCAAATTGTTCTTAATAACAAATGGATGACAGACTTTTAACCATCGTAGAAGCTCCAAGACACTTCATCCCAAGTGAGCTTAAATTTATAGTACATGTCACAAACTTCTTAATTAGCAATTATCCAGAAAACAGTTTTCATTAAGGAAAGTCTGAGACTTTCATCAAGTCTAGTCAGACATGATCTATCTCAAATGATTTCCTGGCCTCCTTTAGACCTTTCCTAGACACTTATTCGGTCTTTACGTATTGCAGAGTTCTCTGCTCTTGTGAGCAGGTATTGATTGTTACGTCATTTATTTGTGAAAGTAATGTCATCAATTTTTGAGAAATCAACGTAATTTTCTCACACAAACCAATGACATAACAATCAATACCTGCTCACAAGAGAAGATAACTCTGCAATATGCAAAGATGGAATAGTCGAAAAGTCCTAACATCAGATTGTTATGCAGCTGTGTATTGTAAGTATATGATATCAATATATATGTACATAAATATTTGTGCAAACTACATACATTGTAACAGCTCTGCATGCAACACTTCACTGACGACAATGCCTATTTCGAAAAAATATACAATGTCTCTTTGGGCAAGGCCCCAGGCCCTACTATCAAAGTAAAGAATAACTCAAACCGTATGAAACATTTTACACTCCCTGGAAATCTGACAGCAATATTGAATAGCATGTTTCTTAGAGTCAATCTTGTTATACAACACTGTATAGTTACTGTAACATCAAGCCCCATAATAATTCACTGTCTGATACAATGATATAATTATCTTTGTATTATATACATATGCAAGACCACACACTTGTGTTTTTCTAACAAATCTGAAAGCACAAGTTTATTACGCGGACGAATATATACGTCCTCGCAATAAATGAGTGCTTTCTGATCCGTTATGAAAAACACAAGTGTGTGGTCTTGCTTTTATCACATACCTTCCATATTTGGTAGAGATCGATACAAAGATTTTATAAACTTTGATAATTTTTGCAAATACCGGGAACTTTTCAGTTCGCCATGACAAGGGGATACCCATAAAAAGTAGTTCTGGCTAGTAGGTAAATACAACATTCCGTATTGCACATGCTCAATACAGAACGTTGTATTTCATAGTCTGAAAATTGTTTGTATTACTATTACAAGATTCAACAGGTATGTGATAAAATTCAGAACAAGATACTTAATGGGTCTGTATTGCTCACCTGTTATCAAAGCTGGTGGCTTTCAGATCGGGTCAAGGTCAGGTGTATTTAAACAGTATTGATCATTACCCTATACCATAAGGATATTTGTTAAGTTGAGATTTTGACAATGATTACTCATGAAACTGTCAAAGTTAGTCTATATAATCATTTCTTCAGACAAACTTGATAATGCTGCAAACTAGCATGCTTAACACCAAACATCATCACCATAGGACTATTTTTTATTCATAAGAAGTTGTTCAAAGTTTTTTAAGACATGTTACAAATAGTTAAAATTGAAAGAGGGTAATTAATCTGAACAAGTTTGATAGCTATTCACTATAGCATGCTACAGATAGAATAACATGGTCTTATAATTAGACTCTAGGTTATTCAGGAGCAGCTGTGTTAAGTTAGTGATGGACTCTAGACGACATACTAAACACTGGTACAACTGCATAAGCTTACTTGCCCTTTGAGCGTATGAGCTAACTATACTCATTACTAGCCGGTGAAATACACATAGCTAGTTAAAAAAAATATCGTCTTTTTTTCCATACATAAAAATGTATATGTCATTTGTGATAAATTAAAGCTAATGAAACTATTCTGTGTCACTTGTTCTTTAATATTGACTTCATACATATACTTCTGCTTCCAAATATACACCGACATCTTGTAGTTATCATTATTCCCTATTTTTAGGTACATCTGTATTTAAACAAAACTCAATATATATTATAACTATGAATATGATAGGTAAAGACATTTCCCTGTTAATCCATTTTAAACAAAACATGCATTTGGTAACTACCTGAAAAAACAAATTTAACTTACAGATCTATAAATATAAAAAAATGTATAACTTCTATATCTTACTTGTAAACATGTGTCTTTACAGTTCTGTGTAAATTCTCTTGAAAATATATATAACTTTATGTGAATTTATTTAATTTCCCTGTAAAACTTTACCTGTTTTAGTTCATGTGTAAATATTTACTAGTACTAACTTTATCTGTCAGTTTATCATTTTACAGTTATTTGGTTACACCTGAGAATACTTTACCGGTAGTAATATTACCTGTAAAAATATATAATTTCATAGGTATCCTCAACTTACCTTTAATTATATAATTTAACGGGTATTTGGTAACTTTACCTGTAATTTATATAATTTAACAGGTATTTGGTAACTTTACCTGTAACTTATATAATTTAACAGGTATTTGGTAACTTTACCTGTAACTTATATAATTTAACCGGTATTCAGTAACTTTACCTGGGATGGACTTTCCGGGTTCTCCTGATTGCATGTCAAAAATACATACAGTTTACTCAGCAATATGGGGGGTCACTGGCAAATATTACAAGAGAATTTAACCGCAAAATAGGATTTGTTTGGCTTTTTGTTGATCAAGGTCAATGAATCTATGGTAAATCTTATGTAATTGTTTTATGTAAAAATTATGTCAGCCAGACGTTCAGTGAAGTGACTTTACCAGATATGCAATACACAGGCTAAAAACAGACCTGTTGTCAATGTGTGGAAGGCAAAGTTGTGGTGGCTATTCAATGCAAAAAAAATGTTTAAATGTCAAAATAACTTATAACAATGGAAACAGTTCCACTTGGTATTGGTTCAGCTGAGTCAAAACACAGACCATGATTTTTGTTGATAGTGTGAAGTTTGTGAAGTCTATCTACAATACTGTGACTCAAAAACAGGTAGCTATACATGACAGGTTCTACTATAAATATATATCTTCTATGTTACCAGAACAAGATCCTTGATAAAGTATAATACAAAACACTTTCTAACCCATTTAAACAACCACAAGGCCTACACGGAACAGTATGAAATAAGTGGCTAAAATTGGTTTCAGACTTGAATATCTATCGACCAAATGCAATTTGACCTTTGCCCTGAGTTTGAATTTAAGATCTGATATAACAGTATTGACTCTGACCCCAGTAAAAGATCCTAACCTTCACTATTGACCTATGATCCAAGCTTAAACCGGATTAGTCAATACTGACTTGACTAATGTTTACTTTAACAGAATAACTTTAAGCTACGACTCGTCCAGAAGGTCACGAGCTAGAAACACTCACCATCTGCTCTTTCTGACTGGCCTTGTAAGACAGGTTGTCTTCGGCTCGCTCAAGGTCGTACTGTAGACACTCGTACTTCCTACACACGGACCTGTTGACACACAATGTAATTTATAAATTATCCGTAATTACATTTTCTTTGTTAGATTTTCTGACACTTGATTGGACTTATCATCATCAAATGATAGTTAAAACACAGCAATATGGATTTGACACTCAAGAAATTGGGAAAGGCTGGTGAGTTTCTACTACATAAAAATGTATATATTTATCAAAATTAGACCATCATTTAGTAATGTAAGGACTTTCTTGTCACAGATTATTATTTATGAAATTTCCAAATATATATGCAGGTAAAATATTCCATCAATTTCGGTTACTTTCAGTTAATTCTTAATTGAAGCTTTATTTACACAAGAAAGGATACAATTCATGTTATTTCCGTATTTTATCCTCAAGGCCTACCAGATGAGTTTTCATCTGTACAAATGATGAATTAACTAAAGATTTGTTTTTTGGACTTAACAATGTGACCTAATTACAGTGGACAGGCTAGCTGCGTTCCTTCAGTTTTGCTATGACATAATCCAGGGGTGCAGAGAACATAAGTGAGCATTACCCCTGGATTTTAAGGAATGTCACATTAACACCTGACAACAAGTACACTTACCTGAGGGCATCTCCAAATGCCAGGTATTCCTTGAGTTGGTCAGCATACTGCTCTTCATCCTCCAGAGCATTGTCCACTGATTGGCTGAACCTGAAACAAGGTCACGATGATTAAACTGATAACTTTAGAACAGGTTCAACACAGTTATATTACTGAACCTAGCTAAGTTAAGGTCTTCTGAGCATTTTGCTCAAGATACAATCCTTTTTATCCACATTTCAGGGTCAAGGTCAGAACAATGTTGGTATAAACAATACTGAAGCCTCAAAAACAAATAAACATTATGGAATGTTCTGCCTTACAGGTATACACGACATACAAAGCCGTTTCCACATATTTGCACAGAATTTTAGAACAATGAAACAATTGATATGTGTTCAATTTCTTGCACATAACCAGCACAGATGAGTGGTCACCTATTTGTCAGATTACATTATATGGCAAGGAATGCCAACCACAAAAAATCACAAGAGTATTTGCTCAAACAAAATTCATACAAGAGGCCCAGGGGCCTTAATAGCTCACCTGGTTATTTATTTTTCAATTTAAAACCTGCTGAGTACCATTCAGGTTTATCAAAGGAGTACAAGTAACAAAGTTGCATCTTCCATTTATAAATATTCAATTCCCTTTGCCCAAAGATTCTCTAAAACAAGTTTGGTTAGGTTAAAATCCCTTCAACGGTACAGAAGGAGAAGGATCTTTAATGTTTTCCTCTATTTCCCCTAATGGGCCCCACTAATCTGCCCCAAAGAAGGGGAATCCACACACCTCAGTTTAAACAAAATTGATTCTTTTCTCCCTAAGCATGCTTCAGACTGCATTTGGTTTAAATCCCTTCACTTGTATAGTAGGAGAAAAAAAATCCTCTATTTCCCCTATTGGGCCCCGCTCCTATGCCGCCAGAAGGCCCACACCCTCCGTTTATACAAACTTGAGTCTCCTTTGTCCAAAGATGCTCTAGGACAAATTTGGTCAAAATCCTTCAATTGGTTGAGGAGAAGATTTTTAAAGATTTACCTATTTTCCCCTATTTGGCCCCGTCCCTCTGCCCCCAGGGGGACCATACCCTCCGTTCATACAAAACTGAGAACCCTTTGGCCAATGATGCTCCAGACCAAATTTGGTCAAAATCCCTTCATCGGTACAAAAGGAGAAGGATATTTGATGTTTTCCTCTATTTCCCCTAATGGGCCCCACCCATCTGCCCTTAGAAGGAGGCCCACACACCTCAGTTTATACAAAATTGATTCTTTTGTCCCTAATCATGCTTCAGACTGCATTTGGTTAAAATCCCTTCACTTGTATAGCAGGAGAAAAAAAATCCTCTATTTCCCCTATTGGGCCCCGCCCCT